>NC_081550.1:17152706-17174898 GCF_901000735.1 Corylus avellana | reverse complement strand
TTTCTTCGACCTGAACATACCGTACCACGAATCCTCCCCGTCCGATAAGACGGCATTCAAAGCCACGCGAACGAAGCTCGTGATAAAGGCCATAGAGCTAGGGTACACCGGCATCACCTACAACCGTACGATCAAGGGCATGATGTCCGATCACGACCGTTGCTCCATCTCCCTACTCACTCTCTCGTCTCTCTCAAACTCGTGCCCTCCCTCTCCTCCTCCGTCAATCTCCACCGCGACTCCTCGGCGTCCCACTCGCCTCCCCCTTCCGCCAGTACACGCGCCTCACCGTATGCGCCGACGGCCCCTCTCAGGCCCAGACCCTCAACTCCGGGAACCCTATTTTGAAGACCTACGACTTGGTTGCTGTTCAGCCCTTGAACCAGACCGTCTTCGATCAGGCCTGTGAGAAATTGGAGGTTTGTTTTATGCTCTGTTCGGATACCGAGAAATTTGAGGAAAATAGAAGAAAATATAGCATTATCGACTAATTTGCTATTTGAATTACAATTTTGCCGCTGAATGATGGTTTTATTGATGTTGTTTGTGGGTCACCTAGGTAGATATAATCGCCATTGATTTTTCAGAGAGGCTGGCTTTCCGATTGAAGCTGCCTATGGTCAAGGCCGCTATTAAGGTTTGTTCTGCAATGATTTTCCTTTACTTTCTTTCCTTATTTCTTCTCGTTTAGGGTTTCTGGAATGTTAGAATGGTGATTAATATCTGGTCTTCGATGCACAGAGGGGAGTTTATTTCGAGCTCACATATTCCGATCTTATCGTAGATGTCCAAACTAGGAGGCAAATGATATCCAATGCTAAGGTGTGGGACTTGCAAACTTTGTCTGTGAATCTCAATTTTTGTGAAAAACTTACTGTAGGAATGCTTGTTTGTTTGTGTATCCAAATTTGTTATGTTATTTTATCTTGAAGAGAATTTGTATCGAGAAAGACAAATAAGGTTCAAACCCGTGCTTCTTGATATATATGTTATTGAATTGTTTTGTTATGTTTCTGATGACAGGCGTGGTTGATGTGGTTTTGGTTCATAAAATTTGAATTAATGATGTTTGGTTATCTTATTCTCGTAGAGAACATCTTTGAAGGAAATTATGATCAAACATTTCTAGATAAATCTACAGCTAGGCATTCTATTTTATATGATAAGGAGTGTTGTCTTTGGTACTTTGGTTACATTTAAAGAAGATCATCTTGTTCTGGTGAAAGGATCTTAGCTAATTTGTGGCTATTATGGGAGAGTCAGATTTTGCCCTCATTTATCAACTAAGCTAATGGTTATACTGTTGAGATATGTGTCGAGTATAGATAGACGTATATTTTGTAGAAAATAATGCAATAGTTTCAGCATTCAATGCTCTGTAAATTAATCATGTTAATTCTGTATGATTTTATTGGTGCCAAGTTTTGTAAGGTGCTCTTCTGTGAACTATTATTTTCTTTTTAATAACATTATGTGTTGAGTTATTGTTTGTATCTAAGTTATTAATGGATCTGGAAATTGATTATGTGGGCATATTCTTCATAAATTTTCAGTTACTGGTGGATTGGACTTGAGGAAAAAATCTCATTTTCTCGAGTGGTGCCCCTTCTGTAAATGAACTTAGAGGGCCATATGACGTTGCAAATTTATCATTATTGCTTGGGCTCTCCATGGAACGAGCTAAAGTGGCTATTTCCAAAAATTGTAGGTATGAAAACTTTTTAAAACCTCACTGCCATCCAGAAACACTGTGCTGATGTTTATATATATATATATATATCTGGAAACCTTTTCCCCCCATGTTTTGCAGGACTCTTGTAGCTAATGCTTTAAGGAAAAAACAGTTTCACAAGGAGGCCATTAGAGTTGAAGTAATACCATCAGGTGTATCACTAGACTCCAACAAACCTTTGTCTGGTGATTGGTTTAAATGGGATCCCATCTCTAGTGGTGAAGGTGATTTGCTATTAGAGGACATGGCAAAGTCTTTCTCCGCCTCCAGTAAAGTATCAAAAACTGTGAAAGCCCTAGATTTTGCTTCGGTTATTGACAGCATGCCATCATATGGTTTTCAAGTCAAGGCTTTGATATCTCAAACTGAGACTGTGCCCCAACCTCCAGATTATGGGAAAGACTTTTTGTCTGCTGCTGAAGTAGTTGAGATATCTGATGCAGCCTGTGGACTGCCTGAACAGTCAGGCAAGCTTGATCTTCTTCCAGAACCAGATCAAACTTCATCACATGATTTTTCGTTAATACATCAAACCTCTGGCTGTGAAAATTCTCAGAATTTATATTCAGCAAGTGATACTACAAAAGCTTTAACAAACTCTGAGGAAATTAGAACTCCTACAACCACCTCTAATGAGGAAAAAGAGAATCCAAATGGGTCAGATGTGAATCTTTCCTTGAGTGTAGCAGAAAAGCATGATTTGCAATTACAAATATGTGTCGCTAATTCTGAATCACATATTGTTCCAGAAAATGAAAATTGCACGTTTCATGCATCAACAAAGGGCTTGGAGTTAGATGCTCCTTGTGATGCTGATGCTAAAAGACAACTTCCTACACTGCCCAAGGATATAGTTCTTCTTTCTCCTACGAACGAAGAGTCTAAGAGTACAAAAAGTTCTAATGTAGTCTTAGGTTTTGATATGGAGGGGGTGTTAATGGAGGTAGATATGAAAAATCAAGAAAATACATCTTTGGCCTTAAATGATGTGTCTTTACATGAGCAGTTTCCAGAGGGAGAACAATATAGGGAACCTGGGAATGATGCGGCTATACTCACTGATCACCTTCCAATCCCAGAGTCTTTTATTGATATGACAATTACAGATGATGCTTCAGTTGCAAATCATGAGTTGGTGGAGGTGACAATGGAAGAGCAAAGGCATGGAGAAGCTGAAGTTCATCATCCAAGCTTCGTTCAATCTATATCAGGTAACACTTTCAATTAGTGTTTGGGGGAATTGGTTGCATGCCAACCATATTTATACTTAATATTGCATTGTGAGAATTGCATGAGTGCGAAACACATACAAGCTGTGCTGTAGTTGGATATAACCTACAATGTAATATATATATATATATTGTTGAACTTTTATATCTTCTGATTTAGAAGCTTGAATGTGGTTTGTTTCTGTCACAAGTGCATCTACTTTTATATCTTCTGCTGTGAACTTTGATGAAATTGTAAACCAGTTTACTATGGGTTTCCGGGTGCTTCATTGTTGTTTCATTTTTCTTTTTTGTGAAACATTCTTGTATACCGGGACAGGTGTGAATTTTTGTGTAACATTTTGAAAACAATTTTGTTGAAGACTGTCATTGTCCTTCATTGCTGTTCTTAGATTTATTTCATTCTGCTTTATGATTTATATAATTTAGCTTTTGATTCCACCAACTTTGGGGGTTGGATTAGGTTTTCTAAGTCACATGTAGATCTGAGTTTCTCGAGAATTACTGATCTGTTAACACAACTGAGTTTTTGCATGGAATTGTGATTGTATTGTAAGCTGTCCTGGTCCTTTGTTTCATTAGTATTTTTTAATCAAGTTTTCTTACATATTGCTGAAGCTCCCTTTTTTGGTTCTGAATTTTGTAAGCTGTCATGGTCTTTTTTGATATACCAATGATTTACTCATGGACTCTACTGATTTGTAGGGAAATCAAGACCAAAATGGAGAGCATCTAATCGAGCATGTTTATTTCCTTTCAGCCATTGTTGAATCCTACGACTTTCAAGAAAAAATCTAAGAAAATCAAAAGCCGGGTCAAGATGCTGAAGCTGTAAAGTGATTTTTGTTTTTTTTAATAATGCTATATATACAACTCTTTTACAACTTTTAACATGCGTTGCCCTGTGATTGGAGCAAAAAATTGTAAGCATCTAACACTCTCTATCACTCTTTAATCACAAGGTGACAAGTGTTAAAAGTTGTAAAAAAATTATGAGAGTGTATGTCTAGTAACTTTTTTTTTTCTCTCTCTAATTATTCCCATTGATCAGCTATTTAGAATTGAGTGTAGTCCAGTACGGACTTTTTCTTTGCATCATTTGTAACCACTCATTTGAATGGTGGTAAAATTTTGTCAACGATCTTTTATTTATATCCAAATTTTGGTCCCGAAATCAATTTTAGCCATGATTTTAAAGGAGAATGGAAGTAGTGAAATGTCTCCGAAATCCAAATTATTCTTGAAGTGGTCAAAGTTGGTCTAAATTAGTGTTGATTTTGGAACATGGAGACAACATGGAACAGAGGCTCCTTGAGACCAGCCGACAATTGAGAATACGTTTACGGTAAAATTTTTATTTTTATTTTTTTAATTGTTCAAATTTAATTCTAAATTATTCTTAAAAAAGAGAATATATCTGGACCGTTGAGAAACTATAAGTGATATATCGTAATTTTCTTTTACAAAACTTGTGTCAAATTCTCCTAAATTATTCTCTTGCATGTTAGGTGTGTCGATAGGCGTATCCCAGTTATGGGGAGGCATGGCTGCGTGGGGAAAGAACCAAAAGAAACTCAAGAGTTAGAGCATATTAAGAATCTCTTTTAGGGCCTCTGTTTGAGGCTTTATAAGGTCAGTTACTTTATTCTCATTTTCTTCGGACATCATAGCTTGATTGGCCTCTCTTCAATAGCTAATTCCATATATATATATATATATATATATATGTGTGTGTGTGTGTGTGGATTTGACTCCTATGGTCTAGTTTATTTTAATGGCAATTCCTTTGGATCCAATAGTACTTGGAAGTGACCGGCAGAGCCAGTAATTGATTGTAGTAGGGACGACATTAAAATAATATTTTATTTTTTATAAAATAAAAAAATGATCAATACAATTTAATATAAAAATAAAAATATTTTATAACACAATATAAAAAATTTATTCTTTATTTGATGCTTTTTCTTCTTTTTGTTGACCGAAATTCACTGCCCTTCAAAAATCAACCTTAAAAGAGAAATTGTAGGAAATAGTACTAAGAAATTAGTTTTTTTTTTTTTTTTCTAATTATACTAAGACATTAGTTGATTGATGTGTTAGGGACTTACTAAATTATGAGCATGTTTGAGATTACATAGAAAAATAGAATTTTGTCTCTAAAATTTTGTTAAAAAAATTTTCACTGAAAAACTTTAAGGGTTGCATTTGGATCCTCTCTAGTCCTTGTTATTGCAGGGGCATAATTGTCTCCAAAAATTTTGGTACCGTCTTAAATTTTTTTATTTTTTATTTTTATTTTTAATGTTTGGTAACAAAAATGGTGACAGATGAAAAACGACATCACTTTTATGTAAATCTATTTTTTTGATTTTATTGGGTTTAATATTTCAATTGTGATTCAATGATACACTTGATGATTTGAGATAATTCAATACAATTGATTGCTTGATTTTATTTGCTTAAAAATTGGATATCTCTTGTGATTTATTCTAGGATACATTAGGTTTTTAAATTAAAATTGGATATCTTTTTGTGATTTACGGTACATCTAATGATTTAATTGATATTAGATTCCTTTTGTAATTTGTGCAATGAGTGGATACATGAGATGATTTTGATTAACTGTTGAAGCATAGTAAACCATTTATAAGATTTTAATTGTGAGAACTTCAGATTAATATTGATGAACATGGAGTATGTTGTTATGATTCGGTGATTGTGAATTTCCAAACCTTAGTATTTTATGTCTTAGTTTATTTTATTTAGTTTATATTTTATCTTTTAAATTTCAAAAATTTAAATCTCTTTTAGAGCTAGGTTAGGATAAAATTAGTTTAAATACAAGTTATTTCAAAAACACATTTCCCTGTGGGTTCGACCTTGTACTTGCAAAATATTATATTGCAAACGATTTGTGCACTTGTAAGTATATTAAAATTTGCATAACAAGTTTTTGGCGCCGTTGCTGGGGAATTGTTTAATTTTTGAAATCAATTTATTTCTAAATTAGTTTTATTCTTCTATTAGTTATAATTAGGATTTTATTTTTTCTGCAATTTGTTTTGTTTTATTCCTGTTACTAATAAAAAAAAAAAAAGATTTTTCTTTTGTTTGTTTGCTTGCTTGTTTTTTTTTTTGCTTATTTTATAGTTCTGCTGCAACACCTTCCGCACGCCCCTGCTAGTGCGATCGATCGGAACCCTGCTACGATTGCGCGCACTCGGAGCCAAGTCAGCAAGTCAAGTGCACCTGCGCTTGACAATCGCCTTTGAAGGCTAGAGCGCTCTTGCGGCCACGCACCTATGGATCAGCGCTACTGCGTTCGAGTGCACCTCTAGAGGCAACGGCAACAGACTGGCAATAGCTGAAAAATTTTGCCAAAATTTATTTTGGTCATTTTTTGTGAGTTTTTAAATTTTAGTTTATTTATTTATTTATTTTTTGTGAGTTTATTTTATTTAAAAATGTATATATATATATAAAAAAAAGGGGGTAATGTGTTATGTGGGATATTTGCATGCTAAAGAGTCAAGGTGAAGTATGGATTTTTCGTTTAATAATTTTAATAATTTTTCTGTACAACATGCTTCTCCTAGTTGTAGGACACCAGCTCTTATCAACTACCCTTAAAATTTTTACCCACATGAACTATGTTCAAACTGCTCCAATCCTTATCATAGTTATAGTAATTGTCCACACTGGAGACAATTTTCTAATTTTTCATATGAGCAAATGAACACCAATTTCTCTAGCTTGGGGTTGATTCAAATTCCAATTTTTACAACCCAGGATGGAGCAACCATTCTGATTTCTCATGGTTAGCTCAGGCTATAAGAAATTATATTCCCAAATATCATGAACTGCACCATTCAGACTATCCGCAATTCGATTACCAAGCTTAACCGCCTACTTATCAATCCACCACTCAAGTGTCACAGCTTGCACCATAGTCATCACTGGAAGACACACTCAAAGCATTCTTACAACAACTGCGACAATTTAATCAAGAGATCAAATAAGCCAACACTGAAGCTACCGCAGGGTTGGAAGAAGGGATTGGCCAGAGTGAGAATAAATATCCAGCTAAACATCAACTTGACCCAATAACTCAATATTGGGACAATGAGAGCATTGATGATAACAATGAGGAAGAAGAGCTTCAAGGTCCGCTGATGGCTAAAGGACACTACATGATTGATGAGGATGAGTCTAGAAATTCTTATCATAAGCATTTCCAAGCTACCACTAACCTTGAAAGAGAGGAAAGTGCTACAAGGAATTATCTTCCTAAAGATGGGGTATGGCAACCTTGTCCAACTGCTCACATTGATAACTTAAAAAGAAGAAAAAACCAATTCATGACAGCTAGAGGAGCAAGTTGAGCACAACGAAGAGGAGCAAGTTGAGCACCCTAAGCAAGAGGAGCACACAGAGCAAGTTGAGCATGCTCAAGTCACCACCACACTTAGAGAGGAAATTGTGGATAACATTCAAGAGGAAGAAAAAGAAGTTGAGCACCTTGAGCAAGCTGAACGCCATGAGAACAGTGAGCCCCAACGGATCCTAATCTGCTTAGTGACATGAAAGTGAGTATTGAAGCTCATGCCTGCATCAATGTCCCTCTTGAGACACATCAAGAGCCCAAAGCTTCATCGTCTGAATGTCTCAAAGAGCCATTTTATGTCAAGATACTCAAGGACTTGTGCACACAAATCTAAGAATCGTCGTCCTAAGAATATCCTTTGAAGCAAGCAAGTCGGTTACATAAGATGGCGAAACATCCTTCTAAAGGGTTATGAAGTTTTGAAGAAGAAAGGGTGGAAGGGATTGGGTGGACATCTGCATGATCAAGGGAAGCGCTATAAAGTTTTCTCCTCCAGTTTATTTTCTGCACTTCACTCCACAAATTCTTTTGTTCCTTTTTCATTACATGTTTTTATTTGTTTTTGTTTCTAACAGCAATTAATCTTTTGATGTTTGTTTCTATGAAAAAATATTGCTGTTAGTTTTGTTGACATGTGTTTTGTTGTTTAAGTTTGCGGGACGCCCTGACCTTGTTTACACTCAGATTTCCTTACTTCTGGTAATATATTTCTATTCTACATATTGAGGACAATGTGTAAATCAAATTTGGGGGTATGGAAAGATACTCTGTCTATTTGTTTATATTTGTTTATTTTTATTTGTCTTTTTGTGCAAAAAAATTTGAAAAAAAATAAAAAAATTGTGCTATGTTGTTGTCGAGTTTGAGTTAAACTGTGACTGTGGTTTGCATTTCATTGGATTGCTTAAAGGGTTGATCATCATCATTATGTCATTAGGAGTTTGAGTCATTTGACTTATTTTTGGGTAAAAGAGATTTGACTTGTTTTGAGACAAATTTTTATGAGCACATTAACATGTTTTCTATGAGGTATGATATTCGAGCTTAAGCTTGTTCTTTTTGAGATTTGTTAGATGACCTATTGATGAATAACCTTGGCTTACAAGATATAAAAAATAAATAAATAAAAAAAGAAGAAGGAAAAAGTGAAGAAAGATTATATTGAGTTTTCTGCTGAGTAATCGGACCTTTTGCCTCATCAAGCATATTGAGTGTTCGCGTCAAAAAGTGTGAAATTCAGTGTTGATTTAAGATATGGCTAGTTTGGCTTCATAGCCTTTTTGACTAAAGTTAATAAGCCCATAGGGATGTTCTACATTAAGTGTCCTAAAGCTACATGGCTTTGGTGTCATTGACCTAACACTTGTTACATAGGTCAATTAGAAAGCTTAAGGGAGTTAAACATTGCAGAGTTTGTAAAAAAAAAAAAAAAAAGGAGAAGAAAAATACATATCTGGCCTTTGTTTTCATCTGTTAGGGATTCTTCCAAATTTTGTGGAACTTGTTTTGAGTTTAAACTGAAAGCTTCATGAATGTATGCTCATTATACTTTACACTTTTCAGAATATATGAGGTCTCAATTGTTCATTTATAAGTGATTTGATTATGGATTTTCTTTTGACTGTGATGATGGTGTTTGTCTTTTTAAGTTTGCTCATGAATAAAAATTATGGTTTATGTGAATTTTTTTTTTTGTTAACAACATAGTGATACAATGTTTGTGGGTATCATTCCTGTTAAGCCCTCACAAGATTTCATTCGTCCATTAGGGATGCCCAGGGGTTAAACTGAGGCTCCACAAAATTTGCATCAGGACAAGGGTAAGCAAGTAAGTATTGAAGCATCTTCATTAGCTGCTCCCACTCCTGAATTACCATATGAGCCTGGGGTCCCATTCTCAAAGCGTCTTAAGGCACCCTCACACTTATGAAAACAAGGAGAGAAAAATACAAGACATGATGGAGGTCTTCAAGCAGGTCAAAATCAACATTCCACTCCTTGATGCCGTCTAGCAAATTCTGGCCTATGCGAAATTTCTCAAGGACTTGTGCACCTAAAAGACGAGGAATCGGAAACACATTCCCAAGAAAGTCCTCACCGAGCAAGTGAGCCCCTTGATTCAGCATAGCACTCCTCCAAAGTTCAAGGACCCTGAAGCTCCTACAATTTCATGCATCATCGAAAACACTTAGATTGAGATGGCTCCCCTCGACTTAGAAGCTGGTGTGAATATGCTTCCTTACTCGGTGTATTAGCAACTTGGCTTCAGGGAACTAAAACCCACAAATATTGTCTTGCAATCAGCTGACTGATCTATCAAGAAACCCCGAGGGATTGTGGAGGATGTCATTATCAAGGTGAACAAGTTCTATTTTTGAGTTGACTTCGTAGTTCTAGCATAAAACTGGTCCCAAATCCAGAGAAGCAGATTCCTGTCATCCTCAGGCGACCTTTCCTAGCCACGGCCAATGGATGCATCAATTGTCGTACTGGAGTAATAGAGATCTCCTTTGGGAATATGAAGATTAAACTGAACATTTTCAATGCCTTCTAGCATGTACCTGATCAGAACGAGTGTTTTTTCTTGGATGACATTGCAAAAACTATTGAAGATCAACTTCCTGATACTCTAATTGATGCCCAATCTTGGAGTAACCCACCGGAGCCTATGTCTCTCACTTCAAGTACTCCACCACTTGATGACAACCCTACAGGGGACATACTTCATTCGAAGTTTATCAAAATTGACTTTATCGGGGTGGACAATCTTTTGTCAAGATCCTTGGTTGCCCTAATTTTTGAGAACCCCCATAAAGATAAAATGTTGATCACTGAACCAGTTCGGGACAAGCACATTGAGTGTTGCCATGGGGAGTCTCAAGGTCTTCCAATTGAGAGAAGCATTTTTGGGGTCTTAAGAGTAGTTCTATTCCTTGTGGAGTGCTACATGATCATAAAGAAGAAGGGATGGAGGTGCTTGCTTGGACTTCTGAAGGATTGAGGTAAGATCCTTCGGAACTCGAATTTAATTTGAGCAATACCTCATAGGATTGAGAGCAAGCCCTGTGCGCTCGACTTCTCATCTCATCAGGGTACATGATTTCCTTTCAAGTTTTATCTTCTCCATTGTTCCATTTTTACAGTTTGATTATATTTTGGCAACAATGTGTGCATTTGATTGATTCTTGGTTGGAGTATCACTTTCTTTTTCAGGACATGTATTTTTGCATTCAAGTTTGGGATTATGATATGCCCACATGGGCCACATCTGCGCATTCAGGTATTCTGAAAGTACAATAATAGAATCCAAACACACCTAGAAGGGGGGAGGGGGGGGGTGAATATGTGTTTGCCAAAATGACTGTGGAATTAAAAATTACGAAGGAATAAACAATCAATCACCAAAATATGTAAAGTGGTAAAGTAAATGCACACAAATATTTTGCAAAGGTTCTATGATGGCTTGACTGAGCCTTATAAACAGATGGTTGATGTATCTTGTGGAGGGACCTTTATGATGATGAGTGAAGATGTAGCATGAAGCCTTTTTGAGAACCTTGGTGACAATTCTGCGCATCATGCTTTAACTAGTTGTAGGTGACTTGCACCCAAGGCCCCAACAGCTGAAGGTCGTTTTGAGATAGGAAAGCCTAGTAATAGTGTCAACCCTGAGATGACCAATCTATCTCAAAAGATGAACCAGCTTATGGTAGTGGTAGCCGCTTCCTCTCACAGAACCTCAACGCATGACCCATGTTCAGTATGTCTTAGTCCTATGCATCAAGATATAGATTGTCCCTCTGTTGGGAATTTTTCTGCTGTTTCTAATGAGCAGGTCAATGCAGCATTCTCACAACTAGGTAATGATCCGTACTCCAATACTTATAACTCGGGGTGGAGAAATCATCCAAACTTCTCATGGAAGGTTCAAGCTTAAGGAAATTCAGCTCCGGGCTTGCACAATCAAGCTCAAGTTAATAGGCAGCCCTATGAGCCTTCTTTGACATACCGGCCTTGACAACAGTAGTATCAGAATGAACCACCTCCTCTGTTGCAAACTCACTTCCAAAAGACGGTATTGAAGGCGATTAGGAAAACGGAGGCTAATGATTAGATACTGAATTCTCACACTCAAGCCATTGCCAAAATGGAGACTCAGCTTGGACAAAACGCTAATACCCTCAACAGGATAGAAGAAGGAAAACTTCCAAATCTGCTAGTGGCCAATCCTAGGGGCCAATACATGGTGGAGGGGAGTACCTCTAATCTAAAGCAAGTCCAAGTTATCACGACATTGCAGAGTGGAAGAGTGGTAGACAATCATGTGGAAGAGATGATGGATGCAAAAACTGAGGCTCCACAAAATTTGCATTAGGACAAAGGTAAGCAAGTAAGTACTGAAGCATATTCATTAGCTGCTCCCACTCCTGAATTACCATATGAGCCTCGGGTCCTATTCTCAGAGCGTCTCAAGACACCCTCCCACTTCGAGAAACAATGAGAGAAAAATATAACACATGATGGAGGTTTTCAAGCTGGTCAAAATCAACATTCCACTCCTTGATGCCATCTAGCAAATTTCGGCCTATGCGAAATTTCTCAAGAACTTGTGCACTCAAAAGAGGAAGAATCGGAAACACATTCCCAAGAAAGTCCTTCTCACCGAGCAAGTAAGCTCCTTGATTCACCATAGTACTCCTCCAAAGTTCCCGGACCTTGGAGCTCCTACAATTTCATGCATCATCGGAAACACTTAGATTGAGAAGGCTCTCCTCGACTTAGGAGCTGGTGTGAATATGCTTCCTTACTCGGTGTATCAACAACTTTGCTTAGGGGAACTAAAACCCACAAATATTGTCCTGCAATTGGTTGACCGATCTATCAAGAAACCCCGAGGGATTGTGGAGGATATCATCATCAAGGTGGACAAGTTCTATTTCTGAGTTGACTTGATAGTTCTCAATACAGAACCGGTTCCTAATCCTGAGAAGCAGATTCCTGTCATCCTCGAGCGACCTTTCCAAGCCACGACCAATGCATGCATCAATTGTCAGACCGGAGTAATGGAGATCTCCTTTGAGAAAATGAAGATTAGACGGAACATCTTCAATGCCTTTTAACATGTACCTGATCAAAACGAATGCTTGTTCTTGGATGACATTGCAGAAACTATTGAAGATCCACCTCCTAATACTCTAACTAATGCCCAGTCTTGGAGCAACCCATCGGAGCCTATGCCTCACTTCAAGTACTCCACCACTTATGACAACCCCACAGGGGCAATACTTCATTCAGAGGTTATCGAAGTTGACTTTATTGGGGTTGACAATATTTTGTCAAGATCCTTGGTTGCCCTGGTTTTTGAGAAACCCCATAGAGAGAAAATGTTGATCATTGAACAAGTTCAGGATAAGCACATTGAGTATCGCCATGGGGAGTCTCAAGGTCTTCCATTTGAGAGAAGCAATTTTTTGGTCTTAAGAGTAGTCCTATTCCTTGTGGAGTGTTACATGATCATAAAGAAGAAGGGATGGAAAAACTTGATTGGACTTCTGAAGGATCGAGGTAAGATCCTTTGAAACTCGGATTTAATTTGAGAAATACCTCAGAGGATCGAGCCTAGGCCCTGTTCGCTCGACTCCTCACCTCATCTGGGTACATGATCTCCTTCCGGGTTTTATCTTCTCCGTTGTTGTTCCATTTTTACAGTTAGATTATATTTTGGCAACAATGTGTGCATTTGATTGTTTATTGGTTGGAGTATCGTTTTCTTTTTCATGACGTGTTCTTGCATTCAAGTTTGGGGGTATGATATGCCCACATCTACTCATTTAGCTATTCTGAAAGTACAATAATAAACTCTAAACACACCTAGAGGGGGATAAACAATCAATCACAAAAATATGTAAAGCGGTAAAGCAAATGCACACAGATATTTTGGTGACGAAGCGGAAACCTTTTAGAAACTGTTCTAAAAGTAAAACCTCTCCGGGCCAGCCAAACCTCAGAATATTACTATCGAACAGATTATCACGAGATTACAGACAAGAGGACAGTTACAATCCTATGCAAGTCCTTGGCTTTGTAAGAGACAACAAGCCTCCAGCTTGTTTTCCTAGCTCACAATCTTCTTCAAGTGATACACTTTTACCGGACTCTTTCCGATAGGCTTCTTCTTCTCCAAAGTAAATTACACAAGAAAAGCTTCTAAACAAAACATCCAAGCACTCTAAGAGAGTATGGCTTCAAAGCACATAAACATCAAATCTCTCTTAGCACATACAAGGAAATAAACACTCTAAACACTTAGAATGTTTTCACTCTGGTTTGAGCTTGTATCTCTCTGTTTTCCTTGATGAAAATCGAGCAGCATGAGTCCTCTATTTAAAGGCACAAGAGAGGAGACAATATTCAATAAAATATTGAAGTTAGGCACAGTCTGTCCGGACGGTCTTGGGTCCGTTCGATTGGCCTCCCCTCGTGGACGGCACAGACAAGTTTGGCAACCCACTTCCGTGTTGACCACCGAAATATTTGTCGGTTTCACACTTAGCATGCCGTAGTCTGTCTGGACGCCCTTAGACAAGTTAGGCCACCTAACTTCTGTGTTTTCTGCATAGCTGCAGTTCATGTCGAGTTCACACTCACCAACCGCAATCTGTTTGGATGGCCCGACAGGTTAGGCCACCAAACTCAGTTAGGCCACCTACCATAAAGTCTGTCAGCCATCCCAGCTATCACGAACCTTCCTCTGTCCGGACGGCCTCCATGCAGCTTGCGCATAGGCTTCTCCGAAACTGCTCCAGAGTTTGGAATTTCGTCCAGTCTTAATCAACAGCTCCAATCATTGATCGTTTGTGGTCTGATTGAGCTGAAACTTTGTAAGGACGTTCATGACACATGAAACAACATTATGAACGGTGGAGAATGGATTCTGAGCCCGTGGATAGTAGCAAGTCAATGCAACATTCTGATGTTGAATGTTTACTGGAAATTTTTCTGATGTTTCTAATGAGCAGGTCAATGCAACATTCTCACAACCGAGAAATGATCCGTACTCCAATACTTATAACCCAGGGTGGGGAAATCATCCAAACTTCTCATGGAAGGCTCAAGCTTCAGGAAATTCAACTCCAGGCCTGCACAGTCAAGCTCAAGTTAACAGGCAGCCCTATCAGCCTTCTTCCACATATTGGCCTCGACAGTAGTAGTATCAGGATGAACTACCTCCTCTATCGCAGACTGACTTCCAAAAGATGGTGTTGAAGGCGATCACCAAAATGGAGACTCAGCTCCGATAAATGGCTAATACCCTCAACAGGTTAGAAGAAGGAAAGATTCCAAATCAGCTCGTGGTGGTCAATCATAGGGGTCAATAGATTTTGTGGACGTTGTGGAAGTTGTCTTGCAGTCTTACGGCTACTCAAAGCTAGACTCTATCACTATGTATAATCAGGCATAAATTTAGGACGCTATAAATTTTAATCCCACAGTTATGAGCCTATGATGTACATAAAGAGTTGTTTGAAAATTTTCTTGCTTTGGTTAGGGAAGGTAAAAGAGGATGATTGAAGGAGAGGCATGAGACAATTAGTGGATTTTGTGGACGTTGTGGAAGCCGCCTTGCAGTCTTACGGTTAATCAAAGCTAGACTCAATCACCATGTAGAATCAAGAATAGATCTAGGATACAATAAATTTTAATCCCACAGCTATGAGCCTATGATGGAAATAAAGAGTTGTTTGAAACTTTTCTTGCTTTGGTTAGGGAAGGTAACAGAGGATAATTGAAGAAAAGGAATGAGACAATCAGTGGATTTTATGGATGTTGTAGAAGCCATCTTGCAGTCTTATAGTTACTCAAAGCCAGACTCTATCACCATCTAGAATCATGCATAGATCTAGGATACAATAAATTTTAATCCCACAGCTTTAGCTAGGGGTGGGCAAATTAACCGGTTACCGATTACCGGCCGTGTACCAGTTTCAACCGAACCGATATTAACCGTAACCGATATACCGATATCCTTATCGGTTAAATTTTTTATACCGATATGCTTATCGGTTCGGTTCGGTTCGGTTAGAAATTTCATATCGGTTAACTGTTTAACCAATATAAACCGTTAAATAGGGATGCCAAAATGACATAGTTTTGGAATTATATATATACCTATGTAACCTAATCTTAATTTGGGTTTGGGTAGGTTTAATTTTTTTTTTTTTTAGTGATGGCATTGGATGAGATTTTTTTGCCTTTGGTGAAAGCATTTTTCATTAACTAATTTTGTGAGTCTAATTAGCATTCATTATGTTAATTAGTTCATTTGCTTTGGAAAAATGTATTTTATAATATAAAAAAAGTTGTGGTGGATCAGTATAAAAAAGCTTCAATTTTTATCCAAAAAAAAAAAAATTTGGGTCCCAACAAAAAGTATTTGGGCCCTAAAACAACTCATTTTTAATAAGTTATTTTAGCCCAATAAAAAGTATTTGGGCTCTCAAAAGTAAAAAAAACTCATTTTTGGCCAAACAAAATAAATCAATATAAAGCCTATGGTTAAATCGGTTAACCGGTTTAACCGTGTACCGTTATAATTGAATAATTTCGGTTAAAATTCTTATTAGTTCGGTATCGGTTAATAAACCGTTTAACCAAAAATTATCGGTTAATAACCGATAAGAGCCAAAACCGAACCGTTTTGACCAATACCCAGGCCTAGCTTTAGCCTATGATGAACATAAAGAGTTGTTTGAAAATTCTCTTACTTTGGTTAGGGAAGCTAATAGAGGATAATTGAAGCAGAGGCATGAGACAATCAGTGGATTTTGTGGACGTTGTAGAAGTTGTCTTGCAGTCTTACGACTACTCAAAGTTAGACTCTATAACCATGTAGAATCAGGCATAGATATGGGATACAATGAACTTATAGTATTTGTTGTGTCAATTTATATTAACTCGCTAGTGCACGAATTAATTGTAGTTAATGGATTGCAAGTGCAATATCGATCACACAGAGAATTGTATTTTTGAAAGCAATTTTAAATCTAAATTAATTGAACCCTAACCTAGTTCCAAAATTTGAAAGATTATTGTTTGAATGAAAAATCAAAAGCATAAGCAATTTAATCTGAATGTAATCAAATGACGAAACACTAGGACTTTAGAATCCGTACTCACAAATTCATAGCAACATAATTCCATGTGATTTATAATATTTACCCAAGTTCTCACATGTAAAACTTAGATTTGTTTTACTATTGCATCAAAGAATTAATCAAAACATTTCATGTATCCATACATAACCCAAATTATAAAAGAAATCCAATAAATAATTAAATCATTAATTGTATCCGTAAATCATAAGAAAATATCCAATTTTTATCAAAATATCAATTGCATCCAAAAAATAAATCACAGGGGAAATTCAATTTTTAACAAAGAAAACTAAGCTATCAATTGTATTGAATAATCTTAAACCATCAAGTGTATCCTTAAATCACAGAAGATATCCAAGAATTATTCAATCCAATTGCGTTAAAGTAAAACAATAGGGCAATTAAATCATTAAATTGGGAAACATTACATACATGGAATGATGTGCTAATCATAAGTGATGTTTCATCTTCAACCTTAGTTGAAGGTTTAGTCTCTCATGTTATTGAAAGACGAAACAAGATTAATTGAATTCATAATGAAAAATTGAGTACTTTCAAATATGGAATCATAGGAAACCCTAAAACTCTCTTCGTTCTCCTCTGAAATCTCGAAATTCGCAGCCTCCCCAAACTAATATGATAATTATCTATCTATAGACCTAAAATTAGGGTTTTACAAGTTGAATTCGGATAAAATTGTTGCATGATCGGACAGGTGCACTCGATCGCACACTTAGTGCACTCGAGCGCACTCGAGCATCAATTCTCCTATGCGGTGCACACATGCGCGCTCGATCGGAGGGCGCTGAGCTCGATTGCAGTGCACTCGATCGTAGTATCTTGCGCTCGATCGCAGGTCCGTTAGCTGCTTCTCCAAAGTGTGTAATTTTTCATATAAATCTCGAAGTTTTCCCGATAATAACCTACAAAACACTAAAAACACAAAACTAACCTATAACATTAGAAAAAAACACAGCTCAAGGAATAACAAAAATAAATTAAAGTGTCCAAATACGCAATATTTGGCACATATTAGTATCCTAGATCTATGACTGATTCTACATCGTTATAGAGTCAAGATTTGAGCAGCCGTAAGACTGCAAGATGGCTTCCACAAAATCCATTGATTGTCTCATACCTATTCTTCAATTATCCTCTTTTACCTTACCTAACCAAAGCAATAAAATTTTCAAAAACTCTTTATGTTCATCATAGGCTCATAACTGTGAGATTAAAATTTAGTGTATCCTAGATCTATGCTTGATTATACATGGTGATAGAGTCTAGCTTTGAGTAGCCATATGACTACAAGACAACTTCCACCACGTCAACAAAATCCATTTATTGTCTTAAGCTATCCTCCTTTACCTTCTCTAACCAAAGCAAGAAAATTTTCAAAAAACTATTTATATTCATCATAGGCTCATAACTGTGGTATTAAAAATTTATTGTATATTAGATCTATGCCTGATTCTACATGGTGATAGAGTCTAGCTTTGAGTAGCCACAAGACTGCAAGACGGCTTCCACCACGTCAACAAAATCAATTGATTGTCTCATGCCCCTCGACCAATTATCCTCTTTTACCTTCCCTAACAAAAGCTAGAAATTTTTCAAATAACTCTTTATCATAGTTGTTGGATTAAAATTTATTGTATCCTAGATCTATTCCTGATTCTACATGGTGATAGAGTCTAGATTTGAGTAGCCGTAAGATTGTAGGATGGCTTCCACAAAATCCATTGATTGTCTCATGCCTCTCCTTCAAATATCCTCTTTTACCTTCCCTAACCAATGCAAGAAAATTTTCAAACAACTCTTTATGCCTGATTCTACATGGTGATACAGTCTAGATTTATTGTATCCTAGATCTATGCCTGATTCTATATGGTGATACAATTTAGCTTTGAGTATTCATAAGACTACAAGACAGCTTCTACAACGTCCAAAAAATCCATTGATTGTCTCATGCCTATCCTTCAATTATCCTCTTCTTTTTTTTTTTTTTTTTCCTAACCAAAGCAACAAATTTCTCAAACAACTCTTTATGTTCATCATAAGCTCATAGCTGTGGGATTAAAATTTATTGTATCTTAGATCTATGGCTGATGCTACATAGTGATATAGTCTAGCTTTGAGTAGCCATAAGACTGCAAGATGGCTCTCACAGCGTTCGCAAAATCCATTGATTGTCTCATGCCTCTCTTTCAATTATCCTATTTTACCTTCCCTAACCAAAGCAAGAAAATTTCCGAACAACTCTTTATGTTCATCCTAGGCTCGTAGCTGTGGGATTATAATTTATTGTATCTTAGATCAATGCCTGATTCTATAGGGTGATAGAGTCTAGCTTTGAGTAGCTGTAAGACTGCAAGACGGCTTCCACAACGTCCACAAAATCCATTGATTGTGTCATGCGTCTCCTTCAATTATCCTCTTTTACCTCCCTAACCAAAGCAAAAAAATTTTCAAACAACTCTTTATGTTCATCATAGCCTCGTAGCTGTGGAATTAAAATTTATTGTATCCTAGATCTATGCCTGATTTTACATGGTGACAGAGTCTAGATTTGAGTAGCCGTAAGATTGTAGGTTGGCTTCCACAAAATCCATTGATTGTCTCATACCTCTCCTTCAATTTTCCTCTTTTACCTTCCCAAACCAATGCAAGAAAATTTTCAAACAGCTTTTTATGTTCATCATTGGCTTATAGCTGTGGGATTAAAATTTATTGCATCCTAGATCTATGCCTAATTCTACATAGTGATAGAGTCTAGCTTTGAGTAGCCGTCATACAGCAAGACGACTTTCACAACGTCCACAAAATCCATTGATTGTATCCTGCCTCTCCATCAAATATCCTCTTTTACGTTCCCTAACTAAAGCAAGAAAATTTTCAGACATATCTTTATGTTCATCATAGGCGCATAGCTGTGGGATTAAAATTTATTGTATCCTAGATCTATGCCTGATTCTACAAGGTGATACTGTCTAGCTTCGAATAGACATAAGACTGCATGGCGGTTTCCACAACATCCACAAAATCCGTTGATTGTCTCATGCGTCTCCTTTAATTATGCTCTTCTACCTTCCCTAACCGAATGAAGAAAATTTTCAAACAACTCATTATGTTCATCTTAGGCTCATAGATGTGGGATTAAAATTGATAGATCTATGCCTGATTCTACATGGTGATAGGGTCTAGCTTTGAGTAGCCGTCACACAGCAAGACGACTTCCACAACGTCCACTAATTCCAGTGATTATCTCCTGCCCTTCCTTCTATTAACCTCTTTTACCTTCCCTAACCAAAGGAAGAAAATTTTCAAATAACTCTTTATGTTCATCATAGGCTCATAGTTGTGGGATTAAAATTTATTGTATCCTAGATCTATGCCTGATTCTACATGGAGATACAGTCTAGCATTGAGTATTCATAAGACTGCAAGACAGCTTCTACAACGTCCAAAAAATCCATTGATATGCCTCTCATTCAATTATCCTCTTTTTTTTTTTCCTAACCAAAGCAACAAATTTTTCAAACAACTCATTATGTTCATCATAAGCTCATAGCTGTGGGATTAAAATTTATTGTATCTTAGATCTATGGCTGATGCTACATGGTGATATCGTCTAGGTTTGAGTAGCCTAAGACTGCAAGACGGCTTTCATAGCGTTCGCAAAATCCATTGATTGTCTCATGCCTCTCTTTCAATTATCCTCTTTTACCTTCCCTAACCAAAGCAAGTAAATTTTCGAACAACTCTTTATGTTCATCATAGGCTCGTAGTTGTGGGATTATAATTTATTGTATCCTAGATCTATGCTTGATTCTACATGGTGATAGAGTCGAGCTCTGAGTAGTAGTAAGACTGTAAGACGGCTTTCACAACGTCCACAAAATCCATTGATTGTGTCATGCGTCTCCTTCAATTATCCTCTTTTACCTCCCTAACCAAAGCACACAATTTTTCAAAGAACTCTTTATGTTCATCATAGGCTCATAGCTGTGGAATTAAAATTTATTGTATCCTAGATCTATGCCTGATTCTACATGGTGACAGAGTCTAGATTTGAGTAGCTGTAAGATTGCAAGATGGCTTCCACAAAATCCATTGATTGTCTCATACCTCGCCTTTAATTATCCTCTTTTACCTTCCCAAACCAATGCAAGAAAATTTTCAAACAACTTTTTATGTTCATCATTGGCTTATAGCTGTGGGATTAAAATTTATTGCATCCTAGATCTATGCCTAATTCTACATAGTGATAGAGTCTAGCTTTGAGTAGCCGTCATACAACAAGACGACTTTCACAACGTCCACAAAATCCATTGATTGTATCCTCTCCCTCCATCAAATATCCTCTTTTACGTTTCCTAACCAAAGCAAGAAATTTTTCAGACATCTCTTTATGTTCATCATAGGCGCATAGCTGTGGGATTAAAATTTATTGTATCCTAGATCTATGCCTGATTCTACATGGTGATACAGTTTGGCTTTGAATATTCATAAGACTGCAAGATAGCTTCTACAACGTCCAAAAAATCGATTGATTGTCTCATGCCTCTCCTTCAATTATCCTCTTTTTTTTTTTTTTTTTTTTGCCCTAACCAAAGGAACAAATTTTTCAAACAACTGTTTATGTATGTCATAAGCTCATTGCTGTGGGATTAAAATTTATTGTATCTTAGATCTATGGCTGATGCTACATGGTGATAGAGTCTAGCTTTGAGTAGCCATAAGACTGCAAGACGGCTTTCATAGCGTCCAGAAAATCCATTGATTGTCTCATGCCTCTCTTTCAATTATCCGCTTTTACCTTCCTTAACCAAAGCATGAAAATTTTCGAACAACTCTTTATGTTCATCATAGGCTCGTAGCTGTGGGATTATAATTTATTGTATCCTAGATCTATGTCTGATTCTACATGGTGATAGAGTCTAGCTTTGAGTAGCCGTAAGACTGCAAGACGGCTTCTACAACGTCCACAAAATCCATTGATACTATCCTACCCCTCCATCAAAAATCCTCTTTTACGTTCCCTAACCAAAGCAAGAAATTTTTCAGACATCTTTTTATGTTCATCACAGGCGCATAGTTGTGGGATTAAAATTTATTGTATCCTAGATCTATGCCTGATTCTACAAGGTGATAGTGTCTAGCTTTGAATAGCCATAAGACTGCATGGTGGTTCCACAACATCCACAAAATCCGTTGATTGTCTCCTGCGTCTCCTTTAATTATGCTCTTTTACCTTCCCTAACCGAAGGAAGAAAATTTTCAAACAACTCAATATGTTCATCTTAGGCTCATAGATGTGGGATTAAAATTTATAGATCTCTGCCTGATTCTACATGGTGATAGGGTCTAGCTTTGAGTAGCCGTCACACAGCAAGACGACTTCCACAACGTCCACTAATTCCAGTGATTATCCCTTGCCCTTCCTTCTATTAACCTCTTTAACCTTCCCTAACCAAAGCAATAAAATTTTCAAACAACTCTCTATGTTCATCATAGACTCATAGTTGTGAGATTAAAATTTATTGTATCCTAGATCTATGCCTGATTCTACATGGAGATACAGTCTGGCTTTGAGTATTCATAAGACTGCAAGACAGCTTCTACAACGTCAAAAAAATCCATTGATTGTCGCATGCCTCTCCTTCAATTATCCTCTTTTTTTTTTTTTTTT
>NC_081550.1:17148550-17152350 GCF_901000735.1 Corylus avellana | reverse complement strand
ATTTTTACCTCTAGTCATTAATTAGCGTAATTTTTTATGTTGATTATATTTCAAGAGTTTTCCATACATAAATTATTCAATAAATTAAGAATTATTAATATCCGAATCAAATAAGGAAACAAATAATATAAATGAAATTATAACACCCTCTTTTTTTTTTTTTATTCACACCAACAATATTTTCTTTAAATTTTAAATTTTATTACTCATAATTTTTAATAATTGAACCGTGCAAATATTGAAAGGGTTTTTCCTTTTTCTATTTTTTTTAATGAATTTAGTGTATGATTTTTTCTTAATTAATTAATTTTGACCTTTCTTTTTATTAACTCACATGTTCATTTTTTTAAAAAATAAAAAATAAAAAAATTTAATTTTAAATTTTTTTACTAATAATTTTTAATAATTGAACTGTGCAAATATTGAAAGGGGTTTTTCCTTTTTCTATTTTTTTTAATGAATTAAGTGTATGATTTTTTCTTAATTAATTCCTTTTGACCTTTCTTTTTATTAACTTAGGTTTAGCTCTCTCACCTTAAATCACGATTTTTTTTTTTTTAAATAAATTAAGTGTCTTAATGCATTAATATCTCTCCCTTTATTAAAACACAATTTTTTCTTAATTAATTCATTTTAACCTTCCGTTTTATTAACTCACATTTATCTCTCTCACCCTAAATCTCGTCGGTCTCTCTTACTCTAAATTCACCCTCTTCTTCTACCGCAACAACGTTTCAAAACACTTTCTTATCAGTTTCCATAAATTTAACCAATACTCTTGGGTAGCTATAGAATTCATGTGTAGGAAACCAAAAGTGGTTTCCTATATATTATTTTATTATGAACATTTCTCTTTCCTCTTTCATCTTTCATCTTTTTGTCTTTCATTGAGGATTGTGTTGAATTTTGTAAAAAATGTGAGTATAGGTAGAAAACTTATATTTTGTAAAGAAATAATATTTTAATTGTATAAAGAAATGTGAAGAAAGTTATTATAAAATATATTTTGATAGGAAAACGAAAAATAATTTTATTCCTTAAACTTATAAAAAATCAAAATGAAGCTACTCCAAGTCTTCTTTAACGATATGCAATTCTTTAAAAGAAATTAAGGCATCTTTCTTTTTCTTTTTCTTTTTTGAAAAATAATCTTGAATTCTCATTAAAGCAAATCAGAGGAGACAGATACAAATATACAATGCGATCTGCCTCAAGAATTCCGCGAATACAATTAGAGGGAACAGATCCCCATTCACTATCAAGATTTTCGGTTATCGCCAGATTAGCTAAAGCATGAGTAGCCCAATTGATCTTACGTGGGATATAAACCAGCTACCAGCCCTGCAGTTCCACTAAACAAAGCTTGATGTCGGCCACTAAGTGACCTCTACTACGGTCATCTACTTCCGTCGTGGAAATCTTTATTATCTTTATTCTCTTTGTCTTTGTCTTTGTCTTCTCTTTTTCTTTTTCTTTTTCTTTTTTCCCTTTGGCTTTCTCTTCTTTTTTTTTTTTTCTTTGGCTTTCTCTTTCTCTTTCTTTTTCTTTAAAAGAAAGTAGGATGGAAGAAAAGATAAAGAGACCAAGTGCTCTGCGTATTCTGCTCCCAGAGGATGGAGTAATTATTTTTTATTTTTACTTTTATTTTAAAGATGTTGTGCATCGACAGGGGCGGATTTAGCAAGGCTATGCGCTTAACTTTTTTTTTTTTTTAAAAAAAAAAATTTCATATATATTTTTGAATGTTCAGAATTAGGAGTTTTATTTGTATTAAAATATAATAGGTATTACACCAAAAATATTAAAATTTTATGCTAATTTTATATTAATACTCTGATAATCAAAATTCATGTTTTCTTGCCTTTTTATTTATTTATTTTTTTTTTCCAATTTTCTATTAGTTTTCTTTTTTGTTTTTTTCTTTACGCTTTTCATTTTAAACTACACAGATGGGGGCAAATTTAGGTTGTTTTAATTTATTTTTTAGATTAAGGGAAGATTGAAATGATTTATTTGATTGCATTAAATATTGAGTGAAAGATTTTGTTATTTTTGTATCCATAAAAAAATAAAATAAAATAAAATAAAATTTGTTATTTTGCTTTGTATTATTTTTTAAATGTCAAGAATTTTATGAGTTTTATTTGTATTGAAATATAATAAGTATTACACACAAACCTATTGGGTTTAGGGTTACTCTCAGTTTTGCTACAATTCTCAATATATTGTTATAGGGTTTATGGTTACTCTTTCTTTATATTCTAATTTATATATTATTTTTCATTCAAATTTCTTATTGTTCTTTTGTAAATTTAATTGACTTTGTTGTTCATTATTTTTTTTTGTGTTCCAATATTTCTTCTACGATTTTTTATCTCTTTCTTTGATGAAAGAAATAAAACTCCTTCTTTGAGAATAAATATTTTAATATGTTTTATGGGTCTTATGATTTAAGGGTCTTATGTTTTAACTCATTCCAGCTGGTTTTAAATTACACATATGAGGATTTTTTAATATGTTTTAATTTATATGGATTAAAAGTAAAATTATATATGGTTCTTATGATAGTATATTTTTATGGGATTTATATATATTCATGCAAACTTATGTGTAATTGTGTCACTATGTTCAACAATATATTGTTGAATAACCTTTTATTTTTATTTTTAATTTTTTTTTATTGAAATAGGCATGATAGATTTTTTTAACACAATTTTTTTGACCTATAGTAAAAAATACAATAGAGATGTGTTTTAAGTTTTAAAATCAAATTATAATGAATAATCCTGCGCATAGCGCGGGTTCTAAGCTAGTATATATTATAGTATACATATATATAAGTATTAAATATAATATTAAATATACTTATAATATAAGTATATTATAAGTCTCATATATATATATATATATACACTCTTTTTTATTATATTAACATGGCAACGTGTTAGAGAAACACGTTACCATACGGTAACGTGTTATATTGACACGTTGCCATTTGGCAACGTGTTAATATGGCACGTTGCAATATTATTCTAACGTGTTGAAAAGCCACGTTACCATATGGTAACGTGGCTTTTTGACACGTTACAATAAGGTAACATGGCTTTTTAACACGTTACAATAAGGTAACGTGTCCTACTAACACGTTACCATAAGATGATGTGTTTGTGTAACACGTCATCTTAATGTAACATGGTTCTTTTCACACGTCACCAAATGGTGCCATGTGAAAAATGCAACGTTATAAATAAATATGGTAATGTGTTGTCTTTTTACACGTTACCATATAGTGACGTGGGAAAAAATGATGAACAGTTGCCACGTCACTAAACCTATATTTTTTTTGTAGCGTCCATATATATTGAAGTCATGAACCACAGACCTCTTGGTTTGAAAAGTTGCCTAGATTTTTCCACGAGAACTTGAAAGTGATCTCTTTTACGTTTCTTAAATATTTTCTATTATAATCTTATTCTTTTTTGTCATTTTAATTTGTATCATCGTAAGTACTAGCTCCTCATTAATGGTCTTTCCATCCGACCTTCAACTAATTTAACTTAATAGAATTGTCAGGATTATAGCCTTGTTCTACATAGTGAAAGAGTCTAGCTTTGAGTAGCCGTCATGCAGCAAGACGACTTTCACAGCGGCCACAAAATCCATTGATTGTATCAAAGCCCTCCATCAATTATCCTCTTTTACGTTCCCTAACCAAAACAAGAAATTTTTCAAACATCTCTTTATGTTCATCATAGGCGCATAGCTGTGGGATTAAAATTTATTGTATCCTAGATCTATGC
>NC_081550.1:17144315-17148450 GCF_901000735.1 Corylus avellana | reverse complement strand
TGATAGAGTCTAGCTTTGACTAGTCGTGAGTGTAAAACCCCGGTCCCATATTGGGAAGATGAGAAAAAGCCAACAGAGAGTGGGTGTTTTATAGTCATGAATGCTAAGTTCCACATTGCCGGTAAAATTGGGCTTTATAATGAATTCTAGGGAAGCTTTAAATTGACTAGTTATTTTGGAATAATAGCGCAGATGTTGCTAGCTGTTTTTCCTGGGTAGTCACAAGTGGTCTTAGAGTCATCTAGTAACGTTAGGTCATGTGGTACTAGAGCACTGCATAATATGGCCTTACGAGGACGTCAGAAATTTAAGAGGGGAAGTTTGTAACACCCTCGTCCCATATTGGGAAGATGAGAAGAAGCCCACATAGAGTGTGTGGCTTATAAAGATAGTCATTAGTGCTAAATCCCACATTGCCTAGTTACTAGGTGAAATTGGGTCTTACAATAAATTCTAGGGAAGCTCCAAATTAACTAGTCCTTTTAGAGTAATAGCGCAGATATTGCTAGCGTTTTTTCCTAGGTCGTTACAATAAGACTGCAAGACGGCTTCCACAAAATCCATTGATTGTCTCATGCCTCTCCTTCAATTATCCTATTTTACCTTCCCTAACTAAATCAAGAAAATTTTCAAACAACTCTTTATGTTCATCATAGGCTCATAGCTATGGGATTAAAATTTATTGTATCCTAGATCTATGCCTGATTCTAAATGGTGATAGAGTCTAGCTTTGAGTAGCCGTAATACCGCAAGACATCTTCGTCAACGTCCACAAAATCCATTAATTTTCTCATGCCTCTTCTTCAATTATCCTCTTTTACCTTCCCTAACCAATGCAAACAACTTTTTATGTTCACCATAGGCTTATAGCTGTGGGATTAAAATTTATTGTATCCTAGATCTATGCCTAATTCTACATAGTGATAGAGTCTAGCTTTGAGTAGCCGTCATACAGCAAGACGACTTTCACAACGTCTACAAAATCCATTGATTGTGTCCTGCCCCTCCATCAATTATCCTTTTTTACGTTCCCTAACCAAAGCAAGAAACTTTTCAGACATCTCTTTATGTTCATCATATGCTCATAGCTGTGGGATTAAAATTTATTGTATCCTAGATCTATGCCTTATTCTACAAGGTGATAGAGTCTAGCTTTGAGTAGCCATAAGACTGCATGACGGTTTCCACAACATCCACAAAATCCGTTGATTATCTCATGCGTCTCCTTCAATTATGCCCTTTTACCTTTCCTAACCGAAGGGAGAAAATTTTCAAACAACTCATTATGTTCATCTTAGGCTCATAGATGTGGGATTAAAATTTATAGATCTATGCCTGATTCTACATGGTGATAGGGTCTAGCTTTGAGTAGCCGTCACACAGCAAGATGACTTCCACAACGTCCACTATTAACCTCTTTAACCTCTTTAACCTTCTATTAACCTCCTTCTATTAACCTCTTTAACCTTCCCTAACCAAAGCAAGAAAATTTTCAAACAACTCTTTATATTCATCATAGGCTCATAGTTGTGGGATTAAAATTTATTGTATCTTAGATCTATGCCTGATTCTACATGGTGATATAGTCTGGCTTTGAGTATTCATAAGACTGCAAGACAACTTCTACAACGTCCAAAAAATCCATTGATTGTCTCATGCCTCTCCTTCAATTATCCTCTTCTTTTCTTTTTTTTTCCTAACCAAAGCAACAAATTTTTCAAACAACTCTTTATGTTCATCATACGCTCATAGCTGTGGGATTAAAATTTATTGTATCTTAGATCTATGGCTGATGCTACATGGTGATAGAGTCTAGCTTTGAGTAGCCATAAGACTGCAAGACGGCTTTCATAGCATCCGCAAAATCCATTGATTGTCTCATGCCTCTCTTTCAATTATCCTCTTTTACCTTCCCTAACCAAAGCAAGAAAATTTTCGAACAACTCTTTATGTTCATCATAGGCTCGTAGCTGTGGGATTATAATTTATTGTATCCTAGATCTATGCCTGATTCTACATGGTGATAGAGTCTAGCATTGGGTAGCCGTAAGCTTGCTAGACGGCTTCCACAACGTCCACAAAATCCATTGATTGTCTCATGCGTCTCCTTTAATTATCCTCTTTTACCTCCCTAACCAAAGCCAAAAAATTTTCAAACAACTCTTTATGTTCATCATAGGCTCATAGTTGTGGAATTAAAATTTATTGTATCCTAGATCTATGCCTGATTCTACATGGTGATTGAGTCTAGCTTTGAGTAGTCGTAAGTGTAAAACCCTGGTCCCATATTAGGAAGATGAGAACAGGCCTACATAGAGTGGGTGATTTGTAAAGATAGTCATGGATGCTAAATCCTACATTGTCAGTAAAATTGGGATTTATAATGAATTCTAAGGAAGCTCTAATTTGACTAGTCCTTTTGAAATAATAGCGCAGATGTCGCTAGCGGTTTTTCCTGGGTAGTTACAAGTGGTGGTACTAGAGCACTGCATGATGTGGCCTTACGAGGACGTCAGGAATTTAAGAGGGGAAGTTTGTAACACCCTAGTCCCATATTGGGAAGATGTGAAGAAGCCCACATAGAGTGGGTGGTTTATAAAGATAGTCATTGGTGCTAAATCCTACATTGCCTAGTTATTAGGTGAAAATAGGTTTTATAATAAATTCTAGGGAAGCTCCAAATTAACTAGTCCTTTTCGAGTAATAGCGCAGATATTGCTAGCATTTTTTCTTAGGTCGTTATAATAAGACTGCAAGACGGCTTCCACAAAATCCATTGATTGTCTTATGCCTCTCCTTCAATTATCCTCTTTTACCTTCCCTAACTAAATCAAGAAAATTTTCAAACAACTCTTTAGGTTCATCATAGGCTCATAGCTGTGGGATTAAAATTTATTGTATCCTAGATCTATGCCTGATTCTAAACGGTGATTGAGTCTTGTTTTGAGTAGCCGTAAGACTGCAAGACATCTTCCACAACGTCCACAAAATCCATTGATTTTCTGATGCCTCTCCTTCAATTATCCTCTTTTACCTTCCCTAACCAAAGGATGAAAATTTTCAAACTCTTTATGTTCATCATAGCCTCGTAGCTGTGGAATTAAAATTTATTGTATCCTAGATTTATGCCTAACTCTACATGGTGATAGAGTCAAGCTTTGAGTAGCCTTAAGAATGCTAGACGGCTTCCACATCGTCCACAAAATCCATTGATTGTCTCATGGCTCTCCTTCAATTATCCTGTTTTACCTTCCTTAACCAAAGCAAAAAAATTTTCAAACAACTCTTTATATTCATCTTAGGCACGGTGCTATGGAGTTAACATTTATTGTATTCTAGATTTAGGCCTAATTCTACTTGGTGATAGAGTCTAGCTTTGAGTAGCCGTAAGTGTAACACCCCGGTCCCATATTGAGAAAATTAGAAGAAGATCACATAGAGTGAATGGTTTATAAAGATAGCCTTGGGTGCTAAGTCTCACATTGCCTAGTCTTTTTGGAGTAATAACGCAGATGTGGCAAACACTTTTTCCTGGGTCGTTACAAGTGGTGTCAGATCCACCTAATAACGTCAGGTCATGTGGTACTAGAGCACAGCATGACGTGGCCCTGACGAAGACATCAAGAATTTAAGAGGGGGAGTTTGTAACATGTCGGTCCCATATTGAGAAGATGAGAAGAAGCTCACATAGAGTGGGTGGTTTATAAAGATAGTCATGGATGCTAAGTTCCACATTACCTAGTTACTATGTGAAACTGAGCTTTATAAAAAATTCTAGGGAAGCTCCAATGCCCCTCTTTCAATTATCATATTTTACATTCCCTAACCAAAGCAAGAAAATTTTCAAACTACTCTTTATGTTTATTATAGGCTCATAGTTGTGGGATTGAAATTTATTGTATCTTGGATAGATGCCTAATTCTACATGGTGATAAAGTCTACATTTGAGTAGCCGTAAGACTTTGCCTAATTCTACATGGTGATAAAGTCTACATTTGAGTAGCCGTAAGACTTGAGACTGCAAGACGACTTCCATAACGTCCACAAAATCTATTTATTGTTTAATTGTTACCTTAAGATATTTTTATTTTTTAAATAAAATAAAAAATTACCTTACGGAATATATGAGCCATTA
>NC_081550.1:17138221-17144215 GCF_901000735.1 Corylus avellana | reverse complement strand
AAACCGGAAACCGGGAAACCGGGGACCGGTTCCGGTTCCGGTTCCCCAAAAAAAAAAACCAGAACCCCGGTTCAGGTCCCGGTTTTTGGCACCCGGTAAAAACCGGGAAAACCGGAACCGGGTCTTATTTTATTAAATAATATATATATATATATATATATTGTCTTTGTAATATGTTTGTAAACTATTTTTATTGTAAGTGTATTTCTTTTGATTGGTAGATTATTTAAATACTTGTTTTATTTTTTATTTTTTTGGGTTTTGAATTGTTGTAATAAGGGGTATTTATTTCTTGTGCATGTTGGTTTGTTTACATACTTGTTTTTACTTTTTATTGTTTTAATGTTTTCTTTATGTATCTAATTTAAAATGATTTCTAGGGTATTTTAAAATTTTGATTTTTTATTTCTAAGGCTCATATAGGCAAAAACATTGATTTTTTAGGATTTTTAGGCTTTTTTAGGTTTATTTTTTAATTATTTGGAACAATCACAATAAAACCTCTTTAATTTAGACAAAAAGATTATTAACTTTTTTTTAAATGAGCTAACTTATGAAAAAAATAATGAGTTTATTTTAGGCCCAATACCTAAAATAAGCCCCAAACACTAATTTTTTTCAAAAACCGGTTACCGGACCGGGTAAAACCAGAACCGGCCGGGAACCGGGACCCCGGTTAACCGGGGTCCCGGTTCCGGTTCCGGTTCCGGTTTTGGCCAAAAACCGGAAAACCGGACCGGGTTGACACCCCTAATAAAAAGGATCATTTATTAACTTATTAAAGAAAACTGAAATCTATACTTGTTAAAATCAGAAGCCCAAATGACTATTTTGACCCTGACTTGCTATAAAAGCAATGTTGCATGCCAATTAAGAACATGAACAGTACTCCTCCATGGACATGATGAATGATCAGGTCTGCAAATGAGTACTCTTAAACGAAAAGATAAAGGAGTACTATAGCTATTTTTGGTCTTTCTTTTGTTTCTGCTTTTTCTTTTTAACTTATTTACTATTTTCTTCTAAAACTTTCATTATTAGTTTTTTATCTTTCAATTCATCAAAATGTTACTTCATTTTAGGAAAATTTCATCAACTTCCTCGTTTTGGCTTGTTTTATTTTTTCTTTCGTTTGTTCTTTATTTATTTAGTTGTTTTTTTGGTTCCATAATTAGGGTCCATCATCTTCTTTGTTATTATTGTTACAGAAGTTCGTGGGTGCAAAACAACTATCAATTGCTTGGGTTGAAAACAACAGTTATTGGCGGTGGTCAAGGATTGAAGAAACAAGCAGGTACCTAGTGCTTAATTAGATCTAGTCCTTATATTTCTTTCACTCTCTATACCATTTTTTATTGCAACAAAATAAACTAACCCAGTCTCCAAGCTAAACTCAGAGAACCACTTGCATTAATTGAGGTTAAACATGTTTAACCTCGAGAAATTAAGCAATATGATTGCATCGTTCGCTTTATTAATTAAGGAGGAAAATATAACATATATTTGGACTAAAACCACTTTGATATTGGTAAATAATTTCATTTTACCTCATGAATTGTCCACTCATTTGCACTTTGACCTCCAATGTTTAAAAAATAACACTTGACTCCCCTAAACTTTTAAATTGTTGCAATTCGATCATTCTGACTTTTTTTTTCTTTCCCAAAATGCTCCCATCCCAAGTTTTTTGAAAAAAAATTTTAAAATTAAGAGGTGTCCGGTCTGGGGTGGCCGAAGCCACCCTTAGGGCCCAACAGGGGTGGCCGGCCACCACTTAATTTAATTTTTTTTTAAAAAAATTTTAATTATTTTTTTAAACTTGGGATGAAGGTATTTTGGGGAAACAAAAGTCAGAACGGTCGAATTGTAACAATTTAGAAGTTTGGGAGGTCAAGTGTCACTTTTTAAACATTGAAGGTCAATGTGCAAATGAGTGGATATTTAGGGTGCAAAATCTATTTTTCCCAAAATAGAAAGCAAAGATAGAATTACTTATATAAATTTCACCGTTCAACTGCTAACTGTTATAACGTCTACTGCAGTAATACAGGTCTTGATGTCGCTGAACTAATAAAAGTTTGTTGGCTAGACGTGCGTGGAAAATTTGAGATAACAAAGCTATCACTGGCCAAAACTACGTATGAAGTGGTGTTTGTGATAAAGTTGGAACAAGCTTCCCGATGGGAAGTTCCTGTGAATTTTACACTTATCCTACCAGATGGAAGCAAACAAGAGCGAAAAGAAAATTTGGAGGAAAAGCTGAAAGGGGAGTGGATAGAGATCCCAGCAGGCGACTTTGTAGCATCACCAGAAAGGACTGGCGAGATAGAATTTGCAATTTACGAACATGGTGATGATCGCTGGAAGGGAGGGCTTGTCATCAAAGGCATTGCAATTCGGCCCAAGTACCAGGTTCTATAATAATCCACAAAAATTCAAAAGTGTTGGGAGATTTTTTTTTTTTTTTCCTGCATCATCTTCCTCTATAATTATTATTATTATTATTATTATTACAGAATGATTGGTTCGTGAATGCAAAAAAACTATCAATAGCTTGGGCTGAAAACAATAGTTATTGGCGCTGGTCAGAAACAAGCAGGTACCTAGCGTTAAACTCTAGTTCTTGATATAACAGTCTTCGTTGCAATAGATTATACTAACCCAGCCAGTCTCCAAGCTAAACTCAGAAAACCACTTGATTTGACGTTGTTGACAAATATATTGTCTAACGACTAACATCGAGAAACCAATATGATTGGGTCAATTGCTCTTTTAAAGAGGTAACTATTAACATAGACCTACACTAAACCCACTTTGAAATTAGTAAAGAATTTCATGTCATCCTATTATAAATGAAAAATTAAATAACAAAGATAGAATTACTTATATTGCTTTCACTCATTAATTGCTAACTGTTATAAGGTCTGATGTTGCAGTAATACAGCCATTGATGTCGCTGAATTAATAGAAGTGTGTTGGCTAGACGTGCGTGGAAAATTTGAGATAACAAAGCCATCACCAGACATAAATACATATGAAGTAGCATTTGTGATAAAGTTGGAAGAACAAGCTTCTGGATGGGAAGTTCCGGTGAATCTCACACTTATCCTACCAGATGGAAACAAACAAAAGCGAAGAGAAAATTTGGTGGGAAAGCCGAGAGGGGAATGGATAGAGATCCAAGTAGGTGAATTTGTAGCATCACCAGAAAGGACCGGAGAGATAGAATTTGCAATTTACGAACATGGTGACGATCGCTGGAAGAAAGGGCTTGTCATCAAAGGCATTGCAATTCGGCCAAAGTTTCAGGTTCTCGAATAATCCACATCAAAATTCAAATGTGTTGGGAGATTTTTCCTTTGGCTATGAATGTGAAAAAGCATGACGAAAAATTCATTTGTATTACCTATTTTCTTTTGTTTATTTTTCTTTTCTCTTTAAGGTACGTATTACCTATTTTCTTCTAAAACTTTGCATGATTTCATTTTCATCTTAATTTCAATTCAAAAAATGTTTACTTATTATTATTATTATTATTATTATTACAGAATGATTGGTTTGTGGTTGCAAAAAATCTGTCAATCGCTTGGGCAGAAAACAATCATTATTGGCGCTGGTCAAAGATTGAAGAAACAAGCAGGTACCTAGTGCTAAGCTCTAGTCCTTTTTATATTTCTTCCGCTCTCAATAAAATTCTTCCTTGCAATAGAATATACCAAACCCAGTCTCCAAGCAAAATGCAGAACACCACTTGAATTGATGTTGTTGACCAATATAATACTTAACCTAAAGAAAACAATGTGAATGGTTCGATTGCTCTATTAGTGGAAAATATTAACATAGATCTGGACCAAAACCACTTTGAATTTCTTTTTTTTTTTTTAATAATTTCATATCAAACCCAATATAGAGGAAACAAAATAAAGAGCAAAGATGGAATTAATCATACGTCCTTTATTGTTCAATTACTAACTGTTATAAGGTCTCATGTTGCAGCTACACAAATACAGGCTTTGACGTCGCTCAACTAATCGAAGTTTGCTGGCTAGACGTGCGTGGAAAATTTGAGATAACAAAGCTATCACGAGCCAGTACTACATATGAAATAGCTTTTGTGATAAAGTTGGAAGAACATGCTTCTGGATGGGAAGTTCCAGTGAATGTCACACTTATCCTGCCAGATGGAAAAAAACAAGAACGAAAAGAAAATTTGGAAGGAAAGCCGAAAGGGGACTGGATAGAGATCCTAGCAGGCGAGTTTACCACATCACCAGGAAAGACCGGAGAGATAGAATTTGCAATTTACGAACATAGTGACGATCGCTGGAAGAAAGGGCTTGTCATCAAAGGCATTTCAATTCGGCAAAAGTACCAGGTTCTAGAATAATCCACCACAAAATTTAAATGTGTTGGGAGAGGTTTTTCTCTTACTATGATTGAGAAAAGGATGACGCAAAATTAATTTCTATTCCCATGAACGAAGAGAGCACCAATTCTCTCTTGCGCATGCAAACTTGTCCACATTTTCAGTATATCTATTTTTGCTCTTTTCTTTTTTTCTTTTTTCTTTTTTCTTTTTTTTTTTTTTATATTTTTTATTATTTTTTTTAAATATTACCTATTCTCTTCTAAAACTTTGCATTATTAGGTTTTCAACTTTCAATCAATAAAAGTAAAACCATTATCAATTTCTTGGCTTTGCCTCGTTTTATTTTATTTTTCATTTGTTATTTGTATATATGTTTTTTTTAGGGGGTGGGGGGCATATATAGTTGAAGTCCATCATCTTACTTTTTGTTGTTATTACAGAATTATTGGTTCGTGATTGCAAAAAATTTGTCAATCACTTGGGCTGAAAACAATCGTTATTGGCGCTGGTCAAAGATCGAAGAAACAAGCAGGTACCTAGCGCTAAGCTCTCATGCATGCTTGTTATATTTCTTCCAATCTCTATAAGATTCTTCGTTGCAATATATTATACTAACCCAGTCTCCAAGTCAAACGCAGAGCACCACTTGAATTGATTTTGTTGACCAATATACCATTTAACATCGAGAAAAAAATGTCATTGTGTCGCTTGCTCTATTAAATAGGAAAATATTTACATAAATCTGGACTAAAATCATTTTTATATTAGTAAATCATTTCATGTCAATCCCAAAATAGAGAAAAAATTAAAAGAGTAAAAATAGAATTACTCATATGTCTTTCACCGTTTACTTGCTAACTGTTATAAGGTCTGATGTTGCAGTAATACAGCCGTTGATGTCGCTGAATTAATAGAAGTTTGTTGGCTAGATGTGCGTGGAAAATTTGACATAACAGGGCTATCACGGGCCATAACTACATATGAAGTAGCATTTGTGCTAAAGTTGGAAGAACAAGCTTCAGGATGGGAAGTTCCAGTGAATGTCATACTTATTCTACCCGATGGAAACAAACAAGAACGAAAAGAAAATTTGGGGGGAAAGCCGAGGGGGGAATGGATAGAGATCCCAATAGGCGAGTTTGTAGCATCACCAGAAAGGACCGGAAATATAGAATTTGCAATTTACGAACATAGTGATGATCATTGGAAGAAAGGGCTTGTGGTCAAAGGCATTGTCATTCGACCCAAGTGCCAGGTTCTAGAATAATCCACAAAACAAGCTAGTATTAGTTTTTCTATCTCTGCCTACCTCTCTCAGATTACTGGGGGCAGTATTGTGTTGGTCTTTATCTTTGTGTAAGAGTCACAGTCCTTGTAGAAGTGAGACTATAAGTCTTAATCCTATTTATGTAAGAGTCGAAGTCCAAGATGGACTATAAGTCCTAATCCTAATGGGGCTACAAGTCCTAATCAAATTCTAAGTGAGTGTACGTTGTAAACTCTATTTAAGTGTGGTATTGGAATAAAGTATGGGCAGAGAATAATTAATATAAATCAATCTTGTGTTGTGAGTTGAGGTCGTCTTGACCTCAAGCCCAATTTTTTATATTTTTTATATTTTATTT
>NC_081550.1:17074052-17138121 GCF_901000735.1 Corylus avellana | reverse complement strand
TATTTAAAATTCGAATTCCATTTTTTAATTTATATATATTCTCACAGATAAATAAATATTTACTCAATATTCTAAGTCACTGATTTGAGTGAAGAATTGATTTAAATATAGATTTTGTAATTTTAGGTAAAAGAATGGAGATAGCCAAAGGAATAATGTCAAAGAGCCAAAGCAACACTTTGAAAGAGCCTTTTATTTATTTAAAGTTACATACGTCAACAACACACCAATCAACCATTATAAATCATTCGCTAACCCATAACTATTCATCAGGTTAAAAAACAAATCTGCACCAAACAAACACCTTCTAATGCATAGGTAGTGCTTATTCCTCGGCCTTGAGAGCAAAGAACCCCTAAGCCGAAACTCTTCTTCCTTGACTCGATAGTCAGAATATTATTCACATCCACAACCTAAAGGTTTGGACCAAAGTAGTAACGGGCAGATCAAAGAGAAGACAGAGCCTTATTACAAGCAAAAAATAGGAAAGAAAAACGAACAGGGAAATAAAGGGATAAAAAGGAAATACAGGAAAAAAAAAGAGGGAAAAAAACACTATGCGGATAACGGCAGCTGGGAGGAAGCCGATCGCGTACTGGCCGGAAACCGACGTTGAAGGTGGCGTTGGAAGTTCATTGCGATGGAGACGCGAGAAAGACTGGACAACGGACGGTGGACGGCAGAGCGGATGTGGAGGAAATGGGCAACGCACACAAAACAAACTGGGGGGAGAGTTTCAGTGAATCCCCCAAGACCAGCACCTAAAGAGTGTGCCAAACAAGCAACTTAAACAAATAACAATACACCAAGATAAACGTCAAAAAAATATGCAGAAAGGGAAAGCAAAAAAAAAAACCAGAAAACGAAAACAAAATCACAGCCGGAGATACGAATCCAGTGCAAAAGGTGGGATGGACACGGGTGAAATTGGTTAGCAAGGTGGTGGGGCATGCGTTGAGGTGGGGGTGGAGGGCAATAAATCGGGCAAAAACGAACTAGTCCAAAGCCAAGCTCGATCTAGCAAAAAAACACAGCAGAGGATGATGGCAGGGGAGGAAGGCGCCAAGGTGGAGAAAGGGAGAAGGGCCACACTAGAGAAAAGCGGACTAGAGGGGGAAATGGGCAGCAAAGAAGGGGGAGAGAGGAGACAATGGGGTTAGGGGCATCAGGTAAACTTCTGGCACCCGTTGCGAAGAGGGCGAGGGGAGGAGGGAGGCAGCCAACGGCCATCCCTCCTCCCCAAGCCTGGAGATACCTTACCTGTGCGCCTACGGCGCTCAGAGAGAAAAGAGCTAGGGTGTTCGAAAAACCAATCTTCGGATCAACCATTTCTGCATTATGCTTTTAACTGCCTTCTAAATGTTCTATTTTTCATACCGGTATATTTAACTTGACATTGATTATCAAGTATGATTTATTCAAAACCTTGTGACATTTCAAAAACCAAACAAAAAACAAAAAACAAAAAAATGTATAAGGACCTTTTTTTAAAAAAAAAAAAAAATTTAAATATATAATGAAAAGGTACATGGACTGAACCACTAAAAATGGGGCGAGCTCCTTAATAACTAATCAAAAAGAAAATTCACGAACGTTGAGATCTTGATTTTTCAATTCAAATCGTTTAAGCAACAATGACCAAAAGTCATTGTTTTCTTTTTATATTCACATATTAATCTTTTCCCAAATTCTTACATAATGTTCTAAATCGTTAACATAGCTAACAAATAATTCGATATAATTATACCATCATATTTAACTAGCTTGCAATTTTGGTAACAAAAGAAAAGCTACTAACATTACTCTTAACCTATCATAGACATTTTCCTTAGGCCTTCATATTGATTTCTATTTTGGTAGCAATATTATAAAGAGACAACATCAACAGAGTATGCACTAGAAATATAAGAGCTAGTAAAATCACTGAATTTATAATCTGTCATTTTCAAAATTCATTTCATTACTCAAGTAATGGTTGAAACTTATAATAACTTGAGAAAAATATATATTATATTATATTAGATTTAGAATTTAAATCTATCATTGGCCAATGAAAAGATATATGCGGCGCACGGTAGTGAATGTAATGATGGATATAATGATTTTTTTTTTGACAAAAGTAATAGCAACAATAATTTAATGACAATCAATATAAATAGTGTTTGCAACCCATGATAGTGATTGATACAATCACCTCTCATGACGGTAAAGGAAAATAACTGCAACTAATTGCAAAGTAGAAAAAATGAAAATGTTTGGGATAGGACAATTTTTTTTTTTTTTTTTTTTTGAAACAGAACTGTTGAATTTCATTGATAATAAATCATAAGATGGAGTAGAAAACTCCAACAAACAATCATCAAGATAGAGCTAATTGCTCCATCAAAATAATGTCACTAATACAATGAGGAGTGGTATTCTTCCAAATCCTATCATTGACATCAGTGGTGGCCGCTCTTGCCATCCTATGAGCCGCCTCATTGACTTCGCGATGAACAAATACACAATTCCATCTTGGTATAGCGAGTAGTACACGTCTAGTATCTTCAATTAGATGCCCAAAACTAATTGACGTTTTAGCCGCAATAATACATTTTTTGGTAGTTTGAGAGGGTCATTGTCACAATTGAAAGTTCAAGAGAGATATTGTCAATTGATTGGTAGTTTGAGGGGGATATATAGATTTTTCTCTTTACATTAAACTTCTATTTTATTTTTGTCCTAAGCAGCCTCCACGCGCTATAATGCACCCTAAAAAAGGTTCACGCTTGGCCACATGCCTTATAGCCTTGTCACACGCTTTATGCGTAGATCGGATCCGATAACTTGGATTTGATAAACGACCCAAGCGGGTCATGATCTACATGCACACCATGCATGAGTGCCCAAATCCAATAACCGATCAAAGTGGACCACATCATGTGCGTGACACGCGAGCTGGGTTTGGGTTAGTCGACTTGATGACTACTAAAGTGTGCTATGCATGCATGATACGTGTGAGCCGGATTCGGTGCGTGGCCCATGACCGCTCAAATGGGCTTATTCAGTTGTTTTGGCCCAAGTCGTTCCTTTTGCTTTGGGCCTGATTTGAACCGATTTTTGGCTCAAGTTGGCCTTGTTATTTTTGGCCGGACCCTTTTGTTTCTGGCCCAAGCCAATGCAACCTTTTGGCCCCATTGTCAGCCCCCGACGACACCACTTGCCATTGTCTACCGCAACATTAATCAGATCTCTAGATTTGATTACTATACTTATACTCACTCACCTACCCTATAAATAGGAAACTTTGTATGGTAAATAATCAAGTTAATGAAATCACAATGTAATCCTATGAACAATTTAAAGTAATGGACGTAAGTGTCTAACACCTAACAACCCATAATATCATTATGTTCTTTTCTTTCTCTCATTTCTGCTATATTCCCTGTAAATTTCTACATGGATTATATTTATAATTTAGGATAAATAAAAAATTGGTCATTGTGATTAGCCAAAATTATAAATCACTCCCTGTGATATAACAAATAATTTATAAGTTCTTGTAGTTGACCTAAATTGCAAATCACTCCCTATGGTATAAAAAATAATTTATAAATCCTCAGGGTAGACCAAAATAATAGTTATATATATATTTTCAATGGTTAGAAGATGTGGCCCTCAAATTTTCGCAAAATGCTCCCAAATCGTGGCAAGAAAGATGCAAATGAGAGAGGCTTACGTACAAAGTAAAATTTTGGGGATAGAAGAGATTAAGTTAATTTACTATAGCAGTATGACCTGGAGTGAGACCGGATGTGTAATTTTAGCTCGTGTCTTAAAATGATGTGGAAATTCCTAGTTGTCATTTTTTAAAGTAAAAAATTAATAATAATATGTGTCACATTTTTATTGGGTATGACATGACAAAGTAATGGATTATGTTAAATTATTTAACAAAAATTGATTTCAGTAAGTAAACTGTTATTTTGGCTTACCATGAGAACCTATAAATTAATTTTTATATCACAGTGAATGATTTGTAATTTAGGTTAACTACAAAAACCTATAAATTATTTTTTATACCATATAAAATAATTTATAATTTAGGCTAATCACGTGAATCTGTTTTGCATTTATCCCGTATAATTTTTTGTGCTATTGTATATAATGCACTAAATGCCAAAAAAAGAAAAAGAAAAAGTGAAGTATATTTTGATCAATCTTAATTAGCTTGGCCTCCAAAGTAAGTTGTCGGCGCCGCCACCGGCCTCCATCATTACCTTTCCGCTTATTTTCTGTTACTTTGTCAACGGTAACGTCTTTATCCTCATCCTTTTTAACTTGAAATTTTGTTTAGCTCTATGCACTAAAACAAAAAGGCATGTTTGAATTGCAAACAAGACCCTCTAAAACCTTCTATTTAGATGAATGGCTACAAGCCGACAATATTATATTAATCATCCGAAGATTCAAAACTGCCTGATTTGTAAATATTTCAGGCAGTCAAAAAGCTTCAGCTAGCTTTTCATCAAGCCTTGCCAAATACATGATATTGAACAACAATATTAATGCAATCAACCCCTATATGTACATGTACATGATGATGATCACCTACTTTGAAGCACACTTAGAATAAATCATAGTACTAACGAGGAAGGATAAAAGCGACAATATAATTGTCCCAACATATATGGACTGTCAGGATTTTAAGGAGCCATATTTGCTGAGAATGTGGCAATAAAGTTGATCCAATCATCATCTTCCTCCTCATCCTCTTCCCCACCTATATGGCTTTGTTGATCAGCTTCACAACTCTTCTGATGATGATGTTCAATTTCATCGTTCCTTGCAAACCGTCCTCTGATGCGTGGTCGGCTGTCTGCCAATGTTTTCCTACATGCATACTGTATTTAAAATGACCTTGTTAATTACAAAATGGTCAAAACAGGTCGTTTCGTTGTTAGACAATTATGTCCATCATTAAAAAAGTGTCTGATAAGACTAGAATGTGCTTTTATTGTACACTGTTTTATTTATAAAGCTTACAAATGATTTAAATAGTTTCAAATGTAATCTAATATCTTAAACCCGAATTTAATTTGTAAATTATCACGTGGCCTTAATGCAAATAAAGAAAGAACTACAACTCAAGCTAGCTATCTCATGATTCTCATCCCACTTGCTACAATAATTGTTCAAAAAGCAGTTTTCTTTTTGTTTTTTTGTTTGTTAATTACCTAATAACAAATAAATTAACATGATGACAGAACCTTAATCTTCTTGTTGAAATTTCTTTGGTTTCTCTTGCTTCTATATCTCTCAATCCTCTCCTTTTTCTCCTCAGGACTATACCGACACGCCTTGCTCATACTTTCGATGATGATACTGTTCTCATTCGACAACGGACTATCTGATCGATGACTGTGTTGCACCATATGAATTCTCTGTACCCAAATAAAAATTAAAAAAGAAAAAAGAAAAAAGAAAAAAGAAAAAAGAAAATCAAATTATAAGCTTAATCATAATTAAAAGGGAAAGGGTGTTTAACCACATAAATTTTTTTTTTTTGTTTTTTTTTGTTTTGCATGTGGCTAAAACACACAATGATCGAAAGGTCCTTACGTGAAAAGAAAGTGGGCATTTCAGTAATTTCACAGAGCTAACCTGCAAATCTCCGGTACTGAAAACCCTCCTGAAGGGACCGGCGTCGGAGTCGAGAAACTCGGGAGCCGACGAGAAGAGTTGGCGGAAGCCGTTCTTCATGAGCGAGTGGCTGCTCACGCTTCTCTGAATGAAAGCCGGCCTCTGGCTCAGGCTCTGAGTGCAATGGCTCGCCAGCGAACTGGGCGAGCCGTAGCTACTGCACCCACTACAGCTACTACTGTTTCCGACCTCCGAGTTCAGCGCGGGGACCGAGTCGAACTCGGCCACGTTAAACTGGTCGGGGATGAGCAAGTTTGGAGTCAGTAACGGAGCTGAAGGGAGAGTTAACGGGAGTGTGGAGTCGGGTGACGTGGACTGGCCGAGGAATTCGGCGGCGCGTGAGAATATGGTGTTTGTGTGACCATACATGGCGCGTGGGTTTTAAGGGGTTTTGGGGAGCTAGGGAGGGACTAGGGAGGGGGGAATTGGGCAGTGAGGTCGAAGAGTGGGAGTACTTATGCGGGTGAGAGAGGAGCTGGAGGCTGACGAGGAAGATGACGTCATAGCAAGAGAAGGCGTTGACCTGGCTATGTCTCAAACTCCATCGGAAGAGACGTTGGCCTACCCACGACCAGGAGCCACAAGTTGAACTGTCCAGTTGCTCAGTTGAGATTTGAGTACAACAAAAAAGCTTTTCATTTACTCATTTTCTTTGTTATTTTACGATTTCAAATTAGGAATTCTTGAGAGATTTCTCCTCAATTTTGTTGTAGAAATTATTGACCACAGAATTAATATAGGGTTCATGTAGCTGAGTAAATTTTGAATTATCCGCTTAACAGACAAACAGATCATATACAATTTAAATAGATAGATTCATATTAAGTATTTCATATTTGGTTATTTGGTGTCTGAATTGTTAACTATTTTAAACATATTTTTTAGTGTTCGTTTAATACTAAGTAAATATTATTTTAAAATATATATATATATATATATATATAATTAGTAAAATACATTTTATTTCTTTTATTTTTTTATTTTTAAATAATATCAACTTAACATCAGAATATTTTAGGTGGATGTGTTGGAGTTGGAAGTATTGATCAAATACTTTTTGTTATGAATCATTGCACTTAGTAATTTGTTGAGTGAAGAAGCTAAAGGAGATTTTCACGCACCGCATTTCTTACAGACACCACATATATATATTCTAGTCATGATGTCTGGTTTACTTGGTAGTAGTTAACAGTTGACCTCCCCCATATCTCTTTTCAGACTTTTCCTATTCACATATATATTTTCTAATTTTTTTTTTTTTTTTGGACTTGGCTTGTGTAGTTGTGTGTTCAAGTAAAATCATGCTAGCATGGTACATATCAATCAACACAATCTAGACTGGTCCAATCACTTCCTACATTCATTTGAAATTACAACATTTTTAAGTTTGTTTCAAGAATTACAAATTTTAGTGCAGATCACATCGTTAAGTGAGCTTTATCAACTTTGTGTTTGAGAGCATTTTCAATATACCTTCGTTTTATGTTCTAATAGAATCAATAATGGGCCAGAAGAATCGTCTATATAACCTTTTCCTTTGTTTGTATTTGCTCAAGAAAAAAAAAAAAAATCACTTTTATCTCCTAAAATTTTAGAGATTTTTCAATTCGAACCCTAATGTTAAAAAATTGGCAATGTATCTCCCTAATATTTCAAAAATTTTCAATTCAGACCTTCCGTTACTAATTTCCGTCTAATTGGATGTAAATCATCCCATGTGCGTTTCACGTGGGATTTTGATGCCCTCTATTCAAATTTTGTCCTCATTAAAAACCTATAAAATTATGTAATTACCCTTACGTGGTTTTAATGAGGATAATTACATAATTTCATAGGTTTTAATGAGAACAAAATTGGAATAGAGAGCATCAAAATTCCACGTGAAACGCACATGAGATGATTTCCATCCAATTAGACGGAAATTAGTAACGGAGGGTCTGAACTAAAATTTTTTGAAATATTAGGGGAGTACATTGCCAATTTTTTAACATTAGGGTTTGAATTGAAAAACCTCTAAAACTTCAATGGGGTAAAGTGAATTTACCCAAAAAAAAAAAAAAATAGTAAAAACGTGTTATATGTCGTTTCAAGTCAAAGAAAAATGCTACATATACTTTCAAGTCTACACTTTGAAATGTACACTTTCTAATATGGTAGTAAAAACTATTATTTGATCTAAAATCTAATGATGATTTTCACTGCCATATCAAAGAGTCTGCATATGTAGCATTTCTGAAAAACCAAAACATTAACAAACAACTTTCATCATAAAACACACAAAAAACTTAAAACTCATTTTATATTTACGTCACATCAAAACATTTTTTCAACCAAAACACAAAAAACACTTCTTAAAAACAGTTATCAAACACCACCGTATCATTGTTTCTCCTTTATAGGGACGCAGAAGCATGAAATTCTTATAACAATAAGAGAACTGGCATAGGAGTGGCAATTTGCACCGAGTCGAAACATAAGTATATGATTATTTAGTTTAACCTTAATTTAATATATTTAATTAAACATATTATACCTTTCAACCTCAATCAACTAATTTCGGATTGGATATGCGTCGAATTTACAATTTGTATCATAAATTGACGGCCCATCTTGAGAGTGTACAATGGTTTGTCTTAATATTTTGTGAACCATTTGTGAGGTTCACCAATATTTTGTGAACCATTTGTGAGGTTTGTCTTAATATTTTGTCAATACATAAGAAATTGATCAAAAAATGAAGCCAATTTCAAAAAGGAGGTCCCATACATTACTTCTCCTTGCAGTTTATGCTAAAATATTAGACCCAAAACACGTCAATCGTACCCAACTTGCATCTGACAGCCAATAAGGAGATGGACCTACCACTCAGTTCCACATGATCAGTGAGAGACAGAAAGAGAGGGGGAGAGAGAGAGAAGAAGAATTATTTATTTATTTATTTAATGAATTAATTAATTGATACACATGTGAGGTGCATAGGTGGATATAGTTCCAATGATTTGTAATAGGGTTAGGCCCGATGGGGTGATTAGAAATTGGAAACATCATAATCATATTTAAGCTTAATCAAAACGGGTGTTGTTAGGGAAGATTACAGTTAGGATTTTATATGATAAGTCGTCACCATCATAATGACTCTCATAAATTGTTGCTAATTTGGATGTCTAAATTTAATTTGCACCCATTTATAGAAAGGAATTGATTTTCCAAAAAGAGAAGTCTTATTTGTTTTGGAGACTATCTTTTTGTTGTTTTCAAAAATTCCATAATTAAGCTTAATCATCTTAGAAGTGTTAGAAAGTCAAACAAATGAACTCAGAAAAATTTTCAAACTGACGTGATAAGAGTTTTTAAATTAAAAAAAAAAAAAACGTAATTATCTCTCCCTGTCTGCCACGCTGACACGTCAGTTTGAAAATTTTTCTTGACTCATTTATTGGCTCCCTAGCACTTTTCTAATCATCATATACTCATAGAGTCCAAATTTCTTAGGGTTGGACTTTACAAGGAAAATTTATTTCAATATTCTCTAAGTTATGATTTTAGTGGTAAATTAGTTTTTTTTTCTTTTTTTTTTTTTAAAAAAAAAATTAGTACTAGGTTTTTTTTTTTTTTTTTTAATTTATTTGAAATAAAAAAGGATAATTTGTTCCTTGGTTTTAAAAACAAAAATTTTGAGATTATTTTTAAATTTTCGAATGGAATGCTTCCAACTTGTCAAAAGCATAAATCAGGAAAAAATATACTGTTTTTTTTTTTTTTTTTGAAAAATTTTATTTAGTAGCTTTATGTAAAATTGTCATTTAATTTGATGACCTAACAATAAAAAATAACCATTTAATCATCAATTTTTTTTTATTTTTTACAAATGCTAATCAAATGACTGATTTTTACTACCATGTCATCTAGTTGTGTGACAATTGTACGTACATGATTTTACTAAATAGTATTACTCTATTTTTTTTTTTTTACTTTAACTATTTCTTTTTTTTTTCTCCGATTTCAAACAATATTCTTCATTTCCTAAAAAGTGGACACTTATAATTTCATATGATATTTTATCTCTCTCTATTTCCAAATCTAAGCAAGATTTATTAAAAACATATCATCAATAACATGAAATAAAAAGAGGCATGTTACACAACCATCTTTCAACTATCTCTTTTTGCAAATTTAATAGCATAATCATTGAATTTGTGGACTTATGTAAATCTCACACAAATTCAATGGTAGATTCATTCATTTCACCCATTCACTATATGGAAATGGTTGAAAGAATAAATTTTATTATTTCTCAAATAAAAAATATTGCAGGAACTTCCCAGTATTCCTTATAGATATGGATAAATATGGTAATTGTTGAAATGATAACCGCTTATGTGACAAAAATTTAAACCATTGAATTTCAAATGAATGGTTGAGATTTGAATAAATTTATTGGATCAGATGCCCTGAAAAAATCTAAAAAAAAATCTTGATCTCTATTATGATTCTAAATTCTAAGTGTCCCAAGAAAGAGAGCAGTACACAGAGAGCATAGTAGAGTAGCGGGAGGGAGTTACGACTCCCTCCTCCCCGCCCCCTTTCTCTTTCCCCCCTCCACCTCATTTTTTTGCTTCCACCATAGATCGATTAAGGCACGTATGTCAATGGTCCTCGAGGTGCTTTTTAGCAGTGCATGGTTGGCCGGCGGTGGTGCGTGGAATGCGTGAGGGTGTGTTGAGTTTTTGTTATTGTAATTTTGTTGTTTTTAAATAAAAATGTATTATCTCTAAATTTGCTTTTAGTAGCGATTTATAGGGTGAAGTTTTATTCATTTTCTTAGGTTTTATTTTCACAAATCCTTAAAAATAACATAATTAGTTTCCAGTCGGTCTTTTGTTTTTTTATGGTTCATTTTCTGTGAGCAAACCATAGACCAATGACGGAGGAGTTATCAAGCATAAAGAAGAATTGTCACTATGATAAAGGCAACAAAGGGGATTGCGATTGATAGAGCACTAGTAGCGAAGATAAAAAAAAAACGAGAGAATCAATGACCTGGCAGTGGATAGAGACGTAATTCGCCGGAATTTGTTGTAGATCTGAAACTAATTGAGATAGTGACTTTTCATAGATATTGTCTGATAATAGCCCAAGAGACTATTGTGTATGTCATAGATAATGTTTAAGTTGTGAAGATTCTAAATTATATTTTTGGCATTGTACGAAGTATTTTGCCCAATTTGATTGTTATATCAATGAAGAGATAATTCGTTCAAAAAAAAAAAAAAATTCTAAGTGTCCCACATGGGCTTAAATACAATCTTAACCATATGCATACAAATTATTGGGTACCCTTACCTTACAAGCTAGTTTTCGGGTGTGAATTCTACCTAAAGTTTGTATTATTTGATATTAAATTCAAACACCACGTCATGGGTTTAAGTCACAGAGAGAGCGACTTATTAGGTAGAGTGGGCCGCCATAGAGTTTGTTGCACAGCGTAGTAGTATGTTTCGATCTTAAATGTTTCACATGATTTAAGTGCAATTTTAACCACGTGTATATAAGTTCTTTGGTAATTTCTCCTTGCAAGTCGATTTTCAAATATGAGTTCTTCCTAAGGTATCTTGGTACTATGTATGGGCATAATGTTAAGTCATTGGATTTACAATCTTCTTGTTTCGCTACACCATTATTCGAACCCTTGCCCTGGTCAAGGCGACAAATGCCACCGACCAACGTGGTACAAGGGAGGTTGCCCTGGTCAAGGCGACAAATGCCACCGACCAACGTGGTACAAGGGAGGTTGGTACAATTGGATTTTACAATCTTAAGTGTTCCACATGACATAAGTGCAATCTTAACTATGTATATACATATATCAACTCTTAAATACCTTATCCTTGTAAGAGCATGTTTGAGATTGTGTTTAAGAAATATAGTTTTTAAGTCAAAAAATGTTTTTTAACAAAAGCTTTATTTTTAAGCTTTTGTCAAAAATGCGTTTTGACTATTTTTGGGTTTTTTTTTTTTTTTTTAATTTTATTTTTTAAGTGCTTTCATTTTTTATTTTTTTTATTTTACCAAATAAGTTTTTTTTTTTTTTCAAATTGACTTTTTGAGTGTTAAACGCAATTTTTGGCACTTCAAATACACACTCAAACAGGCCCTAAATCAATTTTTAAGGGTATAATGTTAAATCATTAATAAATGAGTAAAGCTTCAAAAGAAAAATGCTATCATTATGCAAGTGTTAATAGAGTAAGCTGCCGTGTACGTCGGCTAAGAACAGTTATTGATTTGCATATAAGAACAGTATCGCATCAAAATAAGGATCACATTGTCCCCCATCCACTTAAATAGGTCCACTCTTACTATAAACCGTTCTTATATATCATGATGATCAATTAATTAACATCACACGTAGAATTGGACATTGAGTTTGTAAATCAAAATCACACATATATATAAATGGGACGATCCAAGTGATAGCTGGTTGACTGAAATCCTTGACATGATGATACAAGGTTTGAAAATTGTCTGAAAAACTGATAACGTGTAATAATGTATGTAAATATGTAGGCAACGATCGCCATGGGAATAATAATGGGAGAGAAGAGAGGGGGGAGGGGACCTCAAGAAGCATCTTCTTTAGTTGGCCCAGAAGAATCATCCATATCACTTCAGAAAGGACCAAACAAGTATCTCTCCAGAAAACTCCAGTCACCAAATCGATTACCACCAAGAATTCAATGCGAAAAGTAACGAACTGGGCGTACTAGACGTTTCGTTCCTCGGTTGGTCAATAACTAGATCTTAGCAAGTGTGAGCCAATGAGGAACACGTTTTTGTACATGTGTTTTTGGGAGCAATGATTTCATCAAATTCAATCACGGAATGTTAAGTGTTTTCCTGACGTTCTTCTAATCCTAGGTGGGTAGATCCACTTATGCTGCAAAAAAAAAAGAGAAATGTTAGGGGTGGCACCCAAAAGGATAGGTACCAAGCCACGTCATCTGGTCTGTTGATTTGGCTTCAATATGTGGCATTAAGAGTATGTGTCACCATTTTACGAGTGTTGATGTGAAGATCCGTTAAATATTTGGACGAAAATACCAAGTAGGTTTTTTTAATAATCACAGGTACCAGTTATGACACTTTTTGATACTGATAGGTCTATTTGATTTTGACCTTAACTATAAGTACTAAAATTGAAATTTTTAAAAAATAATATTCATTTAAGATCAAAATAACATTAAAAAAAAAAACAAAAAACAAAAAAACTTATCATTTCTCCCGATATAACGCAAAAACAATTCTATTGTTCGTTGTATCAAGTCAATATTGTTGGTGTGCGGGTCTACCAAGTTGATGTATCTTGTCGATGGGGCACCTCACCTGATGTGCCGCCTATGCTATTATTACTTGTAATACAATACGTCTAATACTCACTTTATATCTCATAATATGACAGACATGTCAAATGTTTGTAGATGCTGTTTTTTGTTACAAAATGTTTATGTATATATAGATAGAGAGAGAGAGAGAGAGAGAGAGAGAGAATGGGATGGAGTAGATTAGAGCATGTTCAAAAGAATAGCAAAATTTTTAATAATAGTTAAATTTGATTATTATGGGTGCTTTTTGCTCTCGAGCAGAATACACAATTTAAATTTTTTTTCATCTAGTGTGAATAGTAAATAGGTTGATTAGCCTATTCATTATTTATACTATAAACTTTGTTTATTATTGAAAAGAAAATAATATTTAAAAAAAATAAAGAGTATGATAACGAATCAGTTGAAATGTATATGAAAAAATAAATAGTTAAAGTAAGAATTTGTATTTTTCGTTAACTATTTTGCCTTGGAGATGCTCTTAAGAAAAGAGATTGTATATGACATCTCTAGCTAGCAAATGCTTTAAGAGGCTCATACACTTTTGGCTCTCTAACAGATATTTTGAAATAAAAAATTTGATAGAGTGAACTTGTATCACATTAAATGAGTATAATATTAAGGGTAATGGTTTACTTTTTTTATTTATTATTATTTGTTTCTCTCTAGCACATTGAAAAATAATGATAATATGCTCGAATTTGTATTGAAAAGATAGATAAATAAAGAGTGGATATTATAAAATTGTGGTAGAACTTTATTTATTTTTTCTTAGAAGCAATCTTTATGGTTTATTTTGTACAAGGGAATTCTCTCTCTCTCTCTCTCTCTCTCTGTGTATATATATATATATATATAATTGAAGGCAAGCCAAACTCTGATCACTAGCAAAATTCAGAATTTTATGTTTACTAATTAAAAAAAAAAAAGAAGGGTAATGTGGTATACCATACCACTGTTCCACCACTATTCTACTATACTGACATAGCATTGCCAATTTATCTTTTAATCACCTCGTGTTAAAAGAAAGGGAAAAAAAAATCAATGTTGAATTGAAAATGTCACATTAGTATAATCTAAAATATATATATATATATATATATATATATAACATTAATCTAAAAAATTTATATATCAATGGCCTTCGTGTTACTAGCTAGTACAACACATATGCATACACGTAGACATAATTGTGTTTGTGTGAGTCTAACTGTGTATTATATTAGATATATTACATTTTTATCTCACTACCATTTTATTGGGTTGATGGATTAATTGATATGGCCGTGACCAACAACTTTTTTAAGAAAATTAAAAAAAAAAAATTAGAGTTGATAGACACAATCATATTTGTTTAGTAAAATAAAGATAGGATGGTGACCTAATATGTAGGTAGCATTACTGAATTATTTTATTATTATGTTGTATTTATATGAGCCAAATTCCTACTAAATGGACTCCATAAAAGTTTGAAGCAAGCATATGAGACCCCACTTGTTTGACACTGGAGTTCCCACAATCCCACTTGTCATATTTCTTTTGGCATGGTCATTTTCTATAGAAAAGAAAGGGATCTTGATGAATAGCCAACCTTTTTTTTTTTTTTTGGATGAATAGCCAACTTATCCTAGGCTACGAACCCATAATATATCCTACTAGCTAGGCATGCAATGATGCCCCCTCTTTCTTGTGGAACATGGAAAAAAATGAAGGTGGGGTTTGTTCTAGATGAAAAAGGTGAAGCTTTGCCAATGCCAAAGAGAGAGAGAGAGAGAGAAGAAAAAAGAGATCGGGTGTGGCCCAACTACCTACACTGCCCTTGTGGGTTTGTCAAATGGGATCAACAATCCAACAGTTTCCCCACTAGAATTGAGTGATTCTGTGACTGTGCTGTGCTTCTAACGTGTTTCCAGCCTCAACTCTCAGACGTGAAATTAATGGCACTAGACAATTATATATATATATATATTTTGGAAACTTCATTTTATACCCTTTAACTATTATGCGTTTTGAGATGATCCCCTCAAATTTCAAAAACTCTAAATTTAACTTTATAAACTTTTAATTTAATTTAATGACCCCTTTGCTGTCAGATTCAGCCATTAACCCTTCACGGAAATGACTAAAAAGACCAAATTACCATTCGATTTTCATTTTTTATTTGAAATTAAGGGTATATTTGAAATTTTATAAAAAAATCTGGAGTATAAAGGCCATTTATCACTTTTAACGTTTAAAATCTAATTGATGGGGTACATTACATCAAATTAAAAGTTCAGGGTGTGAAATTGAGGGTTTTTGAAATTTGGTATAGTCTTCTCAAAATGCATAATAGTTCTGAAGTTTCCCATTTTTTTTAAAAAAAAAAAAGAAAAAGAAAAAGAAGATATGTAGGTGACTTTCTATAATTGGCAAGTTGGGGCTGGGTAATGCAGCCTTAATATTCACTCACTTTAGAGTAAGTGTAATGGTAGAAAATTTATTTTTTATCCTTGTAGCAGTCTTAACTAATCTTTGAATCAATCATAAATTGACTTTGGAACTTCAAGTTAAACCAAAGTCAATAAGAGATTGGGTGGAGTCTCACAACAGAAGGAGGAGTCTTACCTCAAAACTCAAAATTATTATTTATTCATCGAATCTATTCACTTAAATAAATTCATAACTAAACTATAACCCTAATTTGATTAGACTTTGGGCCAAGCCCATTAAGTAGACTAATGACCAAACCTTAACCATATCCTAATTGACTTTGGGCAAAACCCATTTATTGAATTACAAAATTAATAACACCCTTAACTTTTAAAAATTCTCAGAAAATAGTTTTGAGAGGAGAAAGGAGCTGATCTCCTTCCCCTTCTACTCCCCGCTCCTACCCTCCCCCTCCCCAACCTCTCTTCTTTTTTTTTTTTTTCTTTTTTTCTTTTTTAATTATTATTTTATTATTTTATTATTTTTAAATGTTTGTAGGTGTTCTCTGATCAAATTAGCAACTTCGATCTCTCTGCTATGCGTCTGTCCACCTCCACCGTATTGTGCCGTTCATCTCCTCCCTTGGCCGTTGTTGTTATTTGCTGGTTATTTATTTGTGTTTTTTGTTTTAAATAAAAAGTTTCTTCTTTCTAGATCTACTCTCACGAGTAAGGAGAAATAATTAGGTGTAATGGGTTATTTCTCACGACCTAGATATATAATTAGGTGTGAGAGGTTTATCTTTCACGGTCGGTTTAAATAATTTTTGTTAAAAAATTTGACTATCCATGTCTTGGACACACTTAGATTAATGTCTTTCCAAGCACACATAAAAATTATTACTTTATGTAAATCCAAATGGTCCCCTCTTCCTCCCCCAATTCATAATAATGCCCCTCCCACTTGAGTCAATTACTACTTTTTTTTTTTTTTTTTCCTCTATCTAAAACACAAAAACACAAAAATAAAAAATAAAAAAAATAATCTTTTCCATTTTTCACGTAGTGGCCCCCTTCCAAAAACACACATAAATATTTAATTGTAAGTTATTTGTTTAGAAAGTATAATAATAACTTATAAAAAAAAGAAAAAAAGAAAAAAAAGAAAGTATAATAATAATAATAATAATAATAATAATAATATATCAAAGTGGTATAGCCATTTCGATGATGCTGCTAAAAAAGGTATCTAACATTTTCTATATATATATTTTTTTGACATGCTAAAATTTTTTTATTTGATTTATTTTCTCTCTCTCTCTCCTTTTTTTTTTTTTTTTTTTTAAAAAAAATCTCTCTAAAATACCACAACATTTTTTTTTTATTATTATTATTACAATTTTCTCCATACGCGAATTTTAGTAATTGGGAACAAAAACTAGGATAAAAAGTAGAAAAAATAGATATTGTAATAATTTTGTAAAGAAATCAAGGCAAACATAGAACTTGAAAATTTTCAGATATATGGTAAAACTTTTGCATGGGTTTATTTTCTAAATTTACTCTTAAGTAATCAAATTATCCTTCTAATTTTCATATTTGGATTGATCTTTTAAGTTAATGGGTTGATGAATATATAGACATTTGAAAATATGAAAAAATTGTCGGAAAAAACGTAATATTTGTTTAATTTTTAAATGACGTCCAACTACATAATATTTATTGTTCCTTTACTTTGTTACTTATATTATTTAATATTTTTAACAATAAATTTCGTTTCAACCCTTTCTTTTAATTGCCTTTCTTTTGGTAAACCAAAATCGATTATTTAAATAAACATATCGATCATCTACATTGCAATGGGAGTTGACATAGACCTAAGTTTGTAATTGGTACGTTATGTCTGGTCCTGTAAATCTCCACATCAATGGTCATGTCCAATTAACAAAATTCACTTCACCCCAAACTCTAGATTTTGGGTGGGAAGTTGACAAAGAATGAAAGAGAAAGAAGTGTGGCAAAAGCCATTTAAGATAAGGCATAACAAAGCATTACAGTCCTTTTCATGTGTATATAAATGATATACATATGTCATATGTGTGTGTGTATTTAGACATAAAAGAGAGAAAAAAAGAAAGTCTATGTCGCCAAGTAATGAACTTTTGGGATGAAAATGAAGGCCTTCTAGCCTAGAAATAGAGGGACAAGGGTCAACTCCAGTTTACTTCTCTGAGAGATGGTTGGGTTTCACTTTCTAATCATGGATTGTTGAGATGATTGCTTTGGCATTTCCATGAAAAGGACCTCTTGGTAGGCAGGTTTTGCTTGGATTACAAGGATGATTGTAGCTACCCGTTGCCATTGTTTCTTCGAGGGTTCGGGTAGAGTTGAAGGTTGTTTTGAGGCTTGTATCGCTTCTCGCACTTCTTGATTATGTTAATGCCTTCACATATTGCCTTTGGTCATTTTTCTTAGCTTTATGCCAATAATGTAAGAATCTGGGAGAAAATTTATACGCATAAAATAAAAACACGAACCTATAACCATTGTTGCTTAAGTACTTGAATTGATTAATTTAGAAATCTAACGTTTTGTTGAATTTGCAATCTTAGAACCATTAATCCTAGAACCCTCACATATGTTGGAGAGTGATATATAGATAAGAGTATTTGTCTTATCTGTTTCACACGTTAATGTTATGACTTATGAAAATCATAGACTTATTTATAGGCCAAGACTCTTATCCACTTAACCTAAGGTTGCTTCCTTTCATTAAGGGAGACAACTTTTAGTGAAATGAAATAACCTTTCACCTTTACTAGTTATTAGTATATTAATTACCCAAAAGTTTTATTTAAATAAAAACTCTATTAATATAATATACTATATACATATAATATATGTGACATGTGTGCCACTTTAGAAGACTTATTCTAACAAATAATGATTAATTCATATATTAGGCCATGTCATTCATTTGACATTCTCTTTTATTATATATTTTTCACATTGTTATTGAAAAATATGGCCAAAACCAAGACCATGCACAGCATACACTAATAGGGCCCATATTTCCTCCACAATGCAGTGTTTGGCTTTGGACCGGCCCATCATCACAGTGGCTTTCGCCCGGCCCACTTTTCTTAAGATTCATTATGAGGTGTAAAGATGCACTCGGCAAAGATGTTGGAACCTTACTGGAATTGTGAAACCATTGTTTTTTTTTTTTTTTTTTTTGAGAAGTGTAGCATTTTTTATTGTAATGCCCAGGGATTTCGTAATTGATTGTCCAAATTACTAGTGATTTGTGCAGCTATTGTGAGAGTCCATATAGGACTTAACTCCAGACTACAACGGCTAAGGCGGTTATTAGATTTTAATAATTGCAACCGCTCCACTTAGGAGGTTAGCGGATATTTTACAACTGGCAGTTAGAGGTTATTCAAACCAATAACCCACGGTTTTATAACCTATTTTTTATATGGACTTTTTGAGGTGTTTTGAGCCTTTATTGTGCCTATTTTTTGGGCTTATTTTAAATAGTTTTGGGTTAAAGTATTCCAAAAAATAATAAATATGATGAAACTTGTTGAGACAATTGTCAACCCTTGTAGTGACTTGATTCCAAAGCCTGCTAAGAGTAAAAATGGATCAATGATGGAAGGCCGCAAAGTGGGGGGGGGAGGGGGGTGTGTGGAAGTCGTTCCACCTTTGACGCCTAAGTTAGAATTTGTATAAAACCTAAGTTAGAATTTGTATAAAACGAGAGTAAAATAACAACATAATAATGATAATGAAATGAGAGTAGTAGAGATAGAATTCACGGTGTGTTTGATATTGTGGTTGCCTGCTCCTTTTATAAATGCAGCTGAGTGTATGAGTCCTTGTAGGGTTTGTTATATCTTGATTGGGTTTGTTGAGCCCCAATAGGGTTTGTTGAGCTCCCTTGATTGTTGGACGTGCACGATCTAGTGCTTAACCCTATGATTTGAGGTAGATTTGGCCGTAATGTCAAGTTTCAGGAACTTGTGCTTAATGTTTTTAATAAGCCATGGGCTTTTCATTCACGATGGGCCTTCGTCGTTTGGGATTTGTAATAATGGAAATGTATTTTGTCTCACCAAAACTCTATCTCTAATTCGTATTTAAAATGACACCGTTTTGGTGTTTACGTTGCGGTTGCGTACAAATAACTATGGTTACCATATAATGACGAGTAATGCCATAAGTCTCTCTTGAGTCCCTCCAAAAATAATGTGGCTATTAAATTCACTATTGGACTTGTGATTGATCATTATTGAATTTTGATCAAATAACAAATTTAATAGCCACATCATTTTTGGAGGGAGTCAAGAGGAACACAAGAAGGACTTATAGAATTACTCATATAATGACATGTACATTTATATTCACTAAGAAGTTGAACTTACTCTTATATATAATGTTGTTATAGATTCTAGGTGAATCCCGAGAAGCATTTGGTCATTATGACCTACGCTCTAATTGAAGCATATTATCATAGATAGTTTATCTTCACCTTAAAGCATCTCCAGCAATATTAGGTAAAATATCTAATCAAAAAGTACAATTCTCTACTTTACTTACTCATTTTTTAATACAAATTCCAACAGATTTTCCATTCTATTCTCTATTTTCTTTAAATAGTATTATTTTATTTATTTTTTTATTATATCCCCCAGCAACCCCAAAAGTTCATCGTAGACTCCATATCATGACCATCTCATTCCCTCTGTCCCAGCAATGCCTTGACCAAACCAAGCAAAAATTCCACTGTTCAAACCAAAGTCCTAAAATTTCCAACACAAGTTTCTGACATTGAAGAAAAAGCCCAAAAAAGATATCAAAAACATATTAAGAGATGGGAGAAAGAGATGACGATGGCTCCCATGGAAGATGACGACGATGGAAGAGAGAGATGACGATGGCTAGCTCCCATCTATGGAAGATGATTGGCTTGCGGTGACGATCAAAACCCCCGCTACCAAGCTTAGATTCTTGCTCTCCATTGATGGACAAGGGACCTCAAGGTTTCGGCCAAACCCATCTCTGATTCTTCGTCAATGATCCAAATTTTATTTGGAAACAAACAATCACTAGCTATGGATCATGGAGAAGGCTAGTGTCTGCTGAAACTCGTTCCGGAAGGGGAAGAGAAGAAATAAATGCAGAGAATAAGAAAAGGGTTTGAGGGAAAAGGAGGAGAATAAGCAATATTGGAAATAATATTATATTCAATCTAGTGTGCTACAGTGAATAGCTACAAATTGCTATTCATTGTAGCAGTTAAGGTATAATAGTTAATATGAAATTATTCTGTTAGAGAAAAAAAAAATGGCAAAAATAGCTAAATATAGCTAATATCTCATTTTTAACTACACTGCTAGAGATGCTGTTACCGATAAAATAAGGTTGGAACTGCCAAAGTTACCTTTTATTGCTTTGTATTTACAAACTATCACTATCAAATATATAGGCTCATATTACTGTCTTCAAGCAAGAGAGAGAAGGAGCACTTTTGTTTGTCATTCCAAATTCCAATGAGAATAACTTCCGTTCGGTTGTGGCAAAAAACCCCCATTTTCTGCCCACCAATGTAAATGTGACGCCTCAGCATGAAACAAGTTAAGAAAATAAACCAAAACACCAGATTATTTCTTCATTCTCCACACCTCAGACGCACAGCACCCTTCACAACCATCACCGCCCGCCGCCGCCTGGTCCCACCGGTGCTGCCCATCTCAAATTGCGTCGCCGCCACGCAGTCCCGACCATCACTGCTCAGATCTACCGAGAAGAGAGAGAGATGGAGAGAGACGGAGAGAGACGAAGAGAAAACCCACACAAAGCCGAGAAGGGTGGCGCTGGGGTGGTCGGGGAGCCACCCCGTGGACTGGGGGTGGCCTGCGCGGCCAACCCGTGGCCTGGGGAGCCACCCTGGGCGGGTATCTCTCGCCCTCTCTCTGTCTCTCTTTGGTTGCTCTAACCATGGGGTGGCCTGCGCCACCCCAAAATGTTGTTGGGGGTGGCCGGCGTGCCACCCCAGCAAGATCTGGTGTGGCGCGGGCCACCCTAACAGGATATGAGTTGGCGCGGGCCACCCCAGCAGATCTGGGGTGGCTCGCGGCCACCCTCGCCACCACAGGGGGGCGGCTCGCAGGCCACCCCAGGGCCTATGGGGTGGCTCGCGCGGCCACCCCCACCACCAAGGGGGTGGCCCGCGGTCTCTAGGGTGGCCTCGCGGCACCCCAGACAAATCTGGGGTGGCTCTCGCTGCCACCCATGGCTACTGGGGGTGGCCGGTGAGCCACCCCTTCTTGGGTGGTTGCTTCCCCTTACTTGGGACTTCAATTTTTTATTTTTTTTTATTTTTAAAGATTAATAATATTTTAAATTAATAATCAGATGTAGTTGTGTTTATTTTGTAAACTTAAGTTTGATAGGATTGGGTTAAGTGGCAACTTCTTATTGGTGGCAAAAACCTCCTCCTTTTTGCAATGACCGAACAGCAGCTGCTCTCAATTCCAATATACTAAATGTACCGTTGTTTATCATGCTAATTTGGAATTTCTTTACAAAAACCATATTAACTTGTGCCTGTCAACTCAGCAAAATAATCGAAAAATAATTATGCTTTGTTGCTATCGTAGAAGAGGCAACCATGCCCATCATGCAGGATGGATCATTGCAGGTTTGGTACTGAATTATTTTTGTAGGATATTTTTGGGACTTCCAGTGACATTTTGTAACAAGAAGATTATATATTTGAGAAATTACAAGTTGAAATAAGCATCAGCACAGCATTATACATACATGCATAAAACGTTTACCTTGCAAGCGCAGAGCTTTACTCGCGGCAAAATCGCTTCACTACAAGTCTACAAGAGCTCAAAAGCAACGCAACAAACTGCAACAGCTTCACACTGACATACTTAAAAAGCAACTATCCTCTTAAAAGTAGTGTTACTAAACAGAACTATTTATTGTGTGGATGATAAAGGTAGGCTGATTGGGAACATGATTTTCTCCGGTTTAAATGAATCGGAGAATATCTAATTAGTTATACTTGAATGGTATTTTTGTTTTTTCATTTTTCGATGAAATAAAAATATCCTTTGACTATAATTAATAGAATATTTTTCAATTTAAATGAACCGAAGAAAATCCTAATTAATTCCGCCGGATCGAGGGGGATGCTTGTAAGCATAGATGGTATAGTAGGTCTGCAAAAATGTAAGGATAAAGAATAAAATCCCAACAAATGCAGAAATCAACAACCATGGCTTACCAAAATACTCGCGCTTGAAGTTGGTCCACTGCCAATTGGCCCAATGAAGCCTTTTCTGATAGTACTTGGCTACATCTTCGAAGAGCTCAAACAAATAAAATTCTTCTTCAGCTAAATGTATATTCAAGTCCTTGCCCAAGTCCTTGATGAAGCGCACAACCTCCGCGTTGGTCCCAAAGAAATTCTCAATGACGCGATGGTCAGAAAGGTACTCGGCATCCTGCACGGTGTTGACAAGGCCTTCCAAGAAAGTGGCGTAAATTGAGAAGTGCATGGAACAGTTGTGGCACTGCTCGAATGCCACGCAATTCACTAAAAATGAGCACATTGCGTTGTTGAGAGTTAATTTGGGCATCTCAATCACACCACCATTTAATTTCACCCCCAACAAATTGTCCTCCTTATGCCGATTGACCTTAATCCCCACACCGCGGAGCTTTGTGACACAGGGAATTCGACTGAATGGTACGTAGTATCTCTCCCCGTACTCATTATGATGATCGCTTGAGATACATATTGACCGAACAAAGTGAAGCAAATGCAAGCATTTTTGCGGAGGCTTGTTTATGGAGGATGGAATCTGCAGCATTGCCGAAATAGCTCCTGTGATGAGATCGGACAAGGACATAGAAATAGAAGTATTAAAATTGCAAATTTCATATAACTTGTCCAGAACCCAAAAAGGGATCTGATTCTCAAGCAGAAGCAAGTCCGTGTAGATTTTCGGTAATATTACCCTCTCCAGCCGGTAGAGAGGGTTGTCGTCCAAGTGTACAAATTTCTCATGGTAGAGAAGCACGTATAATATAAAAAAACCATCAACAATCATCATTTGAAGCAGCTCATCGGTATTGTGGTTGTTGATTTCTGAATAACACCCGATTATTTCCTCCTCATGTGGACGTATTTGTCTCAAGCACTCCACCAAGTCTGCCTGGGTAACGTTGAGAAAGTAGTAGAGGCACTGCATCTTGACATCCTCCATCTTCTGGAGCTGCCCATATCTCTCGCTGCAGTAAGGTCCGATGGCGACCACCTGGGGCTTGAGCGGCACATCGTTGATTTTCATGAACCTCTGAGGAAGCCTGAAGATGCAATGCTTAGGGGCGATGGGTTCGCTACGTGACAATGGGTTATACTTAGAGAATATGTGTCTGGCTAGGAGATTGTCCTGGTTGCGGAAACGACTAGATTCTCCTTCCTCAATTGTGCTCATCATGCGATTTTATTCGTGGACTTTTGGTGTTTTAGACTATGGTCTTGACTCTTGAGTGTGAAGTTGAAGATGGTGCTTGCTTGGCCTTAAATGGAGGTTTTATTAATTTTATCTGTGGTTAATGACTCCAACAAACTTTTATGGAGAACGTGAATTTAATGATGCCGATTTCAAAGAAGAGGAATTTCTGAAAAACTTTTACAAAGATTCAAATGAGATAAATTGACATCCGTGTGTGTGTGCAGTGTGCAAACCCACCTCAGTGGCTTTGCTAGCTTATAGGAGGGGATAGTATATATAGGGAATGGCTTTGCTTTCTTCAAACCCACCTCAGTGGATTCATGGGTTTCTAACGCTGTTTCTTCACTCACAAGGATCATAAAGCAGAACCATTTGGCTGGAATTGAGAAAGCAAACAAGGAGAAGCTGATTGCTTAGAAGAAGAAGAAGAAGAAGAAGAGGAAGACGCTGAGTGTCGGCAGAGGGAGTTAAAAAAAAGAGGTGGGTGGGGTGGGGGGAAGGAAGGTGGCGTGAAAGGAGGACCAGCCGAGAAAAAACCGACATCCTTGGAATAAGTGTATTCCTATCCGCTTCACAAAATTTTACTTATCAAAATAATTAAAAGTTAACAATTCATTTTTTTTTTATCGCAGCCTCCATTCTCACCATTTTAACAATCTATTTTTATTATTTTATTTAAATATTCTTTTTCAAATATTTTTTTATTCTTTTTTTTTTTAACAATTAAAGGAAGAAATAGAAACAAAAAGTAAAAAAGAAACAGAGAAATAAGTTATTTAATTAATAGGTGAGTGAATAGTAATTTTTAAATTTGATAAGTACTGTTCACCTCATTACTTTTTTTTAAAATAGTAAAACTGAAAAGTTGACATTTAAATTATTTTGATTAAATTATCCCACTAAAATAACTAAAAAAATAATTTTAGTGAGGCAAGAAGGAGTGCTCTAATGGATAGCGTGTTAAAATAATAGATAGGATGTGCAAATGTGACTTTTTGAAAAATTTTAAAATTTTTTCTTATATTTAAAAGCAGTTTTGTCCTTTTCCTCCTCTTTGGTAGGGATAAAATTTCTTTAATTGTAGGCCAATGAGTTGAGCACTAAACTTTTGCAGGAAGAGGATAATTAACGGTGCAAGGACAATATTACCCTCGAGAAATATTGTTTAATTTGTTTTATATAATAAAAGGGCATCCTCAACTATTCCGGACGCCAAAGAAATCATCAAACTATTAAACTACATGATAAAAAATAATTAAAAAAAAATAAAGTTTTTTCTTTAAATTGAGTTGGCGAAATTTTTTTTAACTTAATTCATAAAAGTGATATATGTCGTTTTTTTAATAATATATGAAATACACATGAATTTTTAATAAAAGTCATTCTAACTTTGTCCTTACTATTAAAAAATTATGTGCATCTTACATGTTATTAAAAAAATATATATATATATATCATTTTTATAGATTAAGTTAAAAAAAAAAAAAAAAAATTTAAGTCAGTTTTAAAAAAAACTTCGTAAAAAAAAAAAATTTTCTTAATTACTTGTCGCAAATAATTGACATCATTGGGCCTGTGGAAGTAACAAGGCAATTTAGGTTGAGACTTGCATGGGAATCAAATTTTATTTCCGCAAACACTGACTTTTCAATAGGGAAGAACTGACTTCACCGCCCCGGTTAGCCCAATCTTCGCATGGTCCCATCAAAGGCCACCGGACAGAGCTTCGTGGGGCCCTGTGGAAGTAACAAGGCAATTTACACGTATGGTTGACTGTTGAGACTCGAGCATGGAGTCTTTGGATGGAAATCAAATTTATTTCCGCAAACTCTGACTTTTCAATAGGGAAAAACTGACTTCACCGCCCCGGTTAGCCCATTCTTCGCATGGTCCCATCAAAGGCCACCGGTCAGATCTTGCGGCTATCGCAAGCAAGAAGCCACTCAAGCGTGCCCCCAACAACATATGCAGACAAGATCTGATTTATTGACCAGAATTACGATATTTTGTTCGTATATATATTTTAGCTAAAACAATAACAAAAAACTGTTTCTTTTTCTCCCTAGTAATCAGAATATATATAGTAATATAGACTGATGATTTGAACAGATTGGAGCGTGAACAAAATCTACATATGGGCACTATGAGATACTCAAAACATTTCCATGTTTTTTTTTTTTTTTCTTTTTAGTTTTATTTGATCTTAATCTGATTGGATTTTAGACTCACCGTCTGTTGTGTTCTCTTACTTCAAATTATTTTATTCATCATTTGAGTCGCATCCGTTATTGGTTGCATTCTCACTTGATTTTCACATACTTGACACCGCTGCAATGAAGTGCTAGTTTTTTGTCTAGTTTGGTTGTATTTGGTTATATTCTTCTCTATTTCTTCTTCTTGTTGATGTTTGTAGTTTCTTCTCAATGTTCTCGCGTACGTACTTTATATATATATATATATATATATATAAGACAGAAATTTCTTCCAAATTTGTCTGGAAGAAATATTTTCTAATTTATGTAAAATAGTGTCAAGTGTCTGTAAACATTTAAAAGACACATTAAATTTAGTCTAAGTTAGTAAAGTGCTATTAATGATGTTTAAAATTTAATGTATATTTTAAATGTTTATGTTGAAAATAAGATAGGCGTCCACAAAGGCACGCCTCTATGTGTACAAAGCCAAGTGATACAACACTTGGCTTGTAAGTAGGAAACTGACATTATCAGTTATTCTAAAAACAAAACTGCTATCTTCATCTAAATGGGTGATAGTATAAATATTCTCCTATTGAATGGTTTGAGAGACGTATGAAAAAAAAGAAAACAACTTTCTTTCAATATATTTTTCATTGGTGCTCTTAGACTGTGGATTTCATTGGAGAATTACGTGGAACAATATTTGATTGCAATGCAAATAAGGTACTGTTCTATTCTACTGTGCATATTAATTTTCTAACATTGGTATTTACTGAATCATAATGCCTATGCATCTGCCACTTCTAGCGGTATTTCACTGCATTATCATCGCACCACCAGATTGAAAATCACAGTGGTGGTAGCACCACCACGTCTTACAACACTCATTATAGATGAGTTAATTTTTAATCCAGTGTGCCCAAAGTGGCATAGAATTGCTGCTCCAAAACCATAGCCACGCTGTCTTGTGTGGTGTGACTATCACCATGGGAAGGAGCGGCGGCATCGGTTGCCGCCGTGAAAATTGGCATTATAGTGGTGCCAGCCCACCATGGTGGCAATTTTTTTTATATAAACGGCGTTAAAGTGACACCGCTCTTTATAGATTAGAGGTTGTGTTGCACTATAAAAAAATAAAAATAAATAAATAAATAAAAAAAGAGGAAGAAAGAAAAGAGAGAGGAATCGTGGCAAGTAGTGGCTGGGCTACTGCATGAGGAGGAGCGTTAGTTTTTTTGGAGGCCGGCAGTGGTTAGTTGGGATGGTTGCCATGATTTTGAAACTGTGTTGTTTTTGGTGTGTGCAGCTGTGAATCTGTGATGTTGAACAAAAAGATGACTGGTTAGGGTTTTGTTTTGTTTTTTAAGAATATGATATCTAAAATGGGCATGGCCCATTACAAGTTTTTTTTTTAATAGGAAAAACAAGCCCATTCGTTGGGGATTGAAGATTGACCATTTGGGTCACACGGACCGGATCCAAATGAGTCAGCCCGACCCGGTTTTATATGTTTTTTGTTTAAAACGAGTTGGTGAAAAATATGTGCTCATTGGATTTAAACCTAGGCACTAAAGGTTCAAAGTCACACACCCATACCACTAGGCCGCAGGCAGATGTTTGTTAAATAGATCTTTCAATTTTTACTTAATATATGTGAATGCATATATATTTTTTTTTCAATATTTATTTTATTGGCATGAGTTGGTATATATATTTATTTGATGAGTAAATTATGCCTAGATTATTCTTGATAAGTGGGAGTATGGTTGAGTTAAATTTACTTTTTCTCCCATACATAATTATTGCGAAAATTAAGTTAAATATTAATATTTATGACACTTGTGGTGCGGGAGATGATTATGAAGCTTGGTGATTTTTTCGATCTCGCGACGTGTTAATAATTATTTTATTTAACTTAGATTATCACTGCAAATTTTTATGTGTGTATAATATCCCTTTGCGCATTTCTTTGTAGTAATATGGCTTCAAAAGGTATTGTTGCTTATTTGAATAAAGGGGAAAAATTGGATGGGGAATGGCATCGAAAGATTCGATATGTTTTAAATGAACAAGAGGTCTTGGAGACCTTGTCCCATTCACTGACAAAGCCAATGCAAGGGGACACCGAACAAAACATAAGAGATTTTGCTGCTTTTAAAAATTGGCGCAAAAAGGATCAATCTGCGTGCTTTACTATGTTATGCAGCATGCACAATGATCTAATTGGTGAGTTCGAGGTATATCCAATAGCTCAAGATATGTGGGAAGCATTGAAGTTAAAGTATGGTGGCACTTCTGCCACTAGACTGCGCAGATTGACCATGAGGTTTGACTCCTACAAGATGCGCTCAGATCATACAATGAAACTGTATCTTAGGGTGATGTCATCCATGATCTGCGAGCTCAAAGCAGCTAGAAACCAACTTACTGATGAGCAGCAGGTCCAAGCGGTGATTTGTTCACTACCAAGCTCTTAGGAAGCTATGAGCCAAAATCTGACACACAATGAGAACATTAAGCCTTTTGATGATGTTTCACGTCATTTGGAACTTGAAGCTGAGCGCCTAGAGGCTGCTAAGCCCAATAGTTCTGCATATTTGGCTGAGTCAAGTTCGCGCAAGGCATATAGGCCTAAGTACAAGAACAATGACAAACATGGAGCTACTGGACAAGGGCCCAAGAAGGCAAAGACTTACAAGCGCAAGAGAGGTAAACACGTTGGTAAAAAAGCAAGTCTAAGCTGCTTTGCTTTAACTGCGGAAAGGAAGGCCACTTTGCTCGTGAGTGCACTGAGCCAAAGAAGGTACTCTCTGATTTTTCTCACTATGTTTATGTATCTAGCCATGTTTTGGTTGCTCACTCCTCTCCTATGTGGACTGTAGATTCGGCAGCAACCAAACATGTAGCGAGATCGAGTCGGATTTGTGGAGTATCGTGGAATTCCTATTGGGGGTCGAGACATAAAAGTGGGGAATGGAGCTAGCGTGGAGGTACTTGGTATTGGTACTTACAAGCTGGACTTGCGAGGTGGACGCACTGTATTACTCCATGATGTGTTATACGCTCCAGAGATTCGACGAAACTTGCTTTCTGTAGTTACATTGCTTAAATTTGGTTTCCAGTTTGTATTTGATAATGGTGTTTACATACATTTGGGAACAACATATTATGGATGCGGTTTTATTTCAGATGGTTTTTTAATATTGGATTTGGATTATTCTAGTTATGATAAATCATTTGCTTTATTGACTTCTTCTGATAATGTTGATTCAATTAGATGGCATGCTAGGCTTGGCCATATTGGACAAGAAAGGATGACTAGATTAGCTAAAGAAAGCCTATTAGGCAATCTTGTTAAAGTGTCCATGTGCACATGTGAACATTGTCTTATGGGAAAGTCAATTAGAAAACCATTTAGAAAAGCCACTAGGGCATCTTTTCCATTGCAATTAGTCCATTCAGACATCTATGGCCCAATGAATATAAAGGCAAGACATGGGGGTTCTATTTTATCACATTTATAGATGATTTTTTGTGATACAGTCATGTTTATTTGATTTCCCATAAATCTGAAGCATTGGATTGTTTTAGACGATATATGAATATGGTTGAGAATCAATTAGACAAGAGTATTAAAGCTTTAAGAACTGATCGTGGAAGCGAATATCTTTCTGAGCAATTTAAAAGGCTTTATGATGAAAAGGGAATCAAAAGGCAACTTACGATGCCAAGTATGCCGCAGCAAAATGGCGTGGCAAAAAGGAGAAATTGAACTCTACTAGGGATGGTTAGATTAATGATGGCGCAAGCAAACTTACCAATATCATATTGGGGGGATGCACTTTTGATTGCGGCCTACATTCTTAACCGAGTGCCCTCCAAATCAGTACCTTATACTCCTTATGAGTTATGAACCGACAAGAAACCCAATTTGAGTTACTTGCGGCCATGGGGCTCAGCAGGATTTGTTCATGACACTTCTCATAACCATGGGAAATTAGGCCCTAGAGGAAAAAAAAAATGTATCTTTTTAAGATATTCAGAGCATTCCAAGGGCTACGTGTTGATAGGAGAACAAACCGAAGGAAGGGTGACTGAGATAGAGTCACGAGATGTGGATTTCATCGAAAATGAGTTTCCAAGCAGAGGTGAGGTTGAAAGAAATTTAGAGCTTTATGAGACTTTGGATCAAGAGGAAGGCGCTCTAAGTGGTCTAGTTGAGAATGAGGAAGAAATTCCTCAAACTCCTAGGGATAGTGGGAGCGACTTGCCACCTAGTGGGAGCATACCACTAGTGGAGGTTTCACAACAACCTCAATCGCGTTAGAGCAAACGTGAAAATCTTCCCCGTCGTCGTTTCAAGATTGAAGAGGAAGCTTTCATGATTGCTCCGCATGATGATGATGAGCCTAGGACAGTTCAAGAGGCTCTCTCATGTTCTGCAAAAGATGAGTGGATTAAATCAATGAATGATGAGATTAAGTCAGTGAAGACTAACCAGGTCTGGGATCTAGTGAATCTACCGTTAGAGCGAAAGACCATTGGGAACAAATGGGTTCTTAAGGTCAAACGCAAGGCGAACGGTTCAATAGAAAGGTACAAAGCTCACCTTGTGGCAAAAGGTTATACCCAACAAGAGGGTATAGATTATGAGGAAACATTTTCACCAGTAGTAAGTTTTGCCTCAACCATAGTTGCTTATATGAATTTGGAACTCTATCAAATGGACGTTAAAACAACTTTTCTCAATGGAGAACTAGATAAGGAGATCTATATGGATCAACCAATTGGTTTTGTGGCCGATGGACAAGAGCGCAAAGTATGCAAGCTAAAACGGTCCATCTATGGCCTAAAGCAATCATCTAAACAGTGGTATCTAAGATTCCATCGAGCTATTCTTTTGAATGGGTTTACGATGATCGAAGATGACCATTGTGTTTATGTCAAACAGTCCAAGGGGAGTTTCATCATTTTGTCATTGTATGTTGATGATATATTGTTGGCCGGAAATGATAAGGATATGATAGTCGCCACCAAAGGGTGGCTGTCCTCCAACTTTGAGATGAAGGACGTGAGTGAGGCAGATTACATTTTGGGAGTTAAGATTTTCAAGGATCGATCAAAGAAACTTCTAGGTTTGTCACAACAAACCTATATAATGAAGGTTCTTGAATGCTTTCAGATGTATGATTGTAAACCCATTGACAATCCTATTGCTAAAGGCGAAAACTTGTGCCTAGAGATGCGTCCTAAGACTCAATATGAGAAAGAAAAGATGACCCGTGTTCCTTATGCTAATGCCATAGGTAGCCCAATGTATGCTATGATGTGTACTTGGCCAAACATATGCTATGCAGTTGGCTTGGTTAGTAGATTCCAATCTAACCCCGGACAGATCCGTTGGAAAGCAGTCAAGAGGATATTAAGATACCTCAAAGGAACCACGAATTATGTACTTTGCTATCAAGGTTCGAATTTTCGTCTTGTCGGATATAGTGAAGCCGACTGGGGTAGTGACCTAGACGAGCACAAATCGACATCTGGATATGCTTTCTTGCTTAATAATGGTGCCATTACTTGGAGTAGCAAGAAACAACCCTGTATAGCATTATCGACTATGGAGGCCGAGTATGTAGCTTGTTCTGCAGCGGTTCAAGAAGTTGTTTGGTTAAGGAGATTTCTTCAGCATCTTGAGATTGTAGCAGATGCTCCAAATCCTGTGACAATTCATTGTGATAGTACAACAACTCTTGCTTATGCTAAGGAACCCCAAGTATCATGGGAAGACCAAACACATCGACATAAGATACCACTACATTGTAGATCCCTTGACAAAGCCTATCGCTAGAGATGCTTTTCAGACTCATGTTTGGTGTTTGGGATTGTGTAGAATGTAATTATTTGTTATTCAGTTGAAGATTGTTGTACTCTTTTGGGATATTTATTTATTAATGCATATGATGTTATTAGTTATTTGTTTTTTGAATTATCATATGGTATATTGTTTAATACACACACTTACCAAGTGATTGGTTCCATGGTATGAAAGGTATGTCAACAGGTTTAGATTGACTCACTCACATGAGCAATCGCCTCTAGCGCTTGGGTAGCGAGTTGAGATGAGACATTGTGCCCTTTGATACTTGTGTAAGAAGTAAAGGTAGTTGACACAAACAAATATTGCCTTAGTTGATGCTAAGATGAGGTCTATATAGTGTTGTTTAAACCATGCATAAATAGCCCACAATTCATGTAACCTATGATTAGCCGGATGTGAAACCTTAATTTGGTGCCTAAGATGGTGAGCAAATGAAGGGCTCGGGTTAGGCGCTTGTGTAGCGACTAGACTAAAATTTGTACAGTTTATTGAGCTTAGACATACGTTTTTTTTTTTTTTTTTTTTTTTGGTTTTTTGAAAGAGAACTTAACTGTAACATGTATTTCATACTACATGTGCTCATGTGACCAAATTGAGGAGGTGAGTGAATCAATCCCTATTTCCTCACCATGTGCATCCCACGAGTCATTTTTCCATGACTATATATATTTTGTGCCTTTGTTGACTTTTTTGACTATGTCATAAGATGGAGGTCTTTTATATCTGCTACTCTAGTATGTTGCCTATGACTATGATTGATGTAGTCTAAAGGGACATAACTGGGAAAGCGATTGGACCAAAGTTGAGTGGCATGAGTGCGAATGGAAGACTATTCGATAACACATTTCTGAGTGTATTCATTGTCGACAGGTTAAGACGCTATATGATAATAGCGACATAATCGTGAATAAATCGTCATATTTTATGGGTAGGCCAAATATTGTTTTGAGTTAACTCAAGAGGGATTAGAGGTGTTTAATCTAATGTGTTTGAATGAGTCTAGGGCATAACAAGACATTTTTTATAGGGATGTTGCTATGCTAGTCGTTTTGATAAAGATTTGGTATATACCTTCGGTGGTCGCAAGTCTATTTGCGAGTATGAATAATGAAAAACATATTGAGAGATGCATGACCAGATCGTGCCCATTGTGTGCAAGTGGGAGATGTTGAAAATAAGATAGGCGTCCACAAAGGCACGCCTCTACGTGTACAAAGCCAAATGATACAACACTTGGCTTGTAAGTAGGAAATTGACATTGTCAGTTATTCTAAAAACAAAACTGCTATCTTCATTTAAATGGGTGATAGTATAAATACTCTCCTATTGAATGGTTTGAGAGATGTATGGAAAATAAAAATAAAAAATGAAAACAACTCTTTCAATATGTTTTTCATTGGTGCTCTTAGACTATGAATTCCGTAAATATTACTCCAGTAATTTCTGGTAGTGTATTCCATCATTGGGAAAATGAAGAAATTCATTGGAGAATCACGTGGAACAATATTTGATTGCAGTGCAAATAAGGTAATGTTCTATTCCGCTGTGCATATTAATTTCTAACAGTTTATATACACTTAGCACTATTTTACATGAGTTGGACAATATTTCCTCCAAATTGGTTTGGAGGAAATTTTTGTCCAAATATTTCACATTGTTATTGAAAAATATGGCCACGCACAACATACACTAATACGGCCCATATTTCCTCCACAATGCCGTGCTGTGGCTTAGGATTGGCCCATCATCATAGTGGGTTCGGTCCGGCCCACTTTTCTTAAGATTCATTATGAGGTGTAAGATGCACTCGGCAAAGATGTTGGAACCTTACAGCTGGAATTGTGAACCAATTGTGCAATTTTTTTTTTTTTGTTGAGAAGTTTAGCTTTTTTTACTGTGATGTAGAGGGATTTGGTAAATGATTGTCCAAATTACTAGTGATTTTTGTGCAGCTATTGTGAGAGAGTCCATATAGGACTTAAGTACTGCCTAGGTAGGTGGCCATGCAGTTCAAAATTTATTTGAATACTTGGGTTCCACCAGTTGGGGGTATACAAGCAGTTGCGGTTATTGGCTAAAACCGTTAACTGCAACTGTTTAAGGCAGTTATTTGATTTTAATAACTGCAATTGCTCCAGTTAGGTAGTTGGCAGTTATTTTATAACCGTCGGTTAACCGTTATTCAAACCAATAATCGACAGTTTTATAACCTTTTTTTTTTTTTTGGCATTTTGAAGTGTTTTAGGCCTTCATTGTGCCTATTTTTTTTGGGTTTATTTTAAATATTTTGGGTCAAAGTGTTCCAAAAAAATAATGAATATGATGAAACGTATCCCTAACTCGTATTTAAAATGACACCATTTTGATATTTAACACCAAAACAACGTCATTTTAATGTTATATTTTTAATATAGTATATATTTATATTATTATATATATGAGTAGGCGGTTAGCGGTTATTAACAACTTTTTCCTATTTCTAAAACCACTAACCGCCCCGCCCTAAGCTGTTTTTTTTATAATCCCCTACCAAAGTAGTTATGCGGTTATACAGTTAGTGGTTACGGGGTGGTTATAACTGCCCCCATTTATACACCCCTATTCTTTGTGAGCATTTTTTTTTTTAACAAAAAAAAAAAAAAAATCAGTTATTTATTGTTTTTTTTTTGGAGAAACAAAAAATTATCTAGAATCATCATTCACTTAATTTTGTTACAAAATCCATTAAAGAATTGAGAATAATTTCAATCTGGTTGTCGTGTAAACTAGGTGTTTTACACCATCCAATAAGATCGTAGACATCTCAGCTTGAAACACCCAAAAATAATATAACCCTTTACATGAAATAATTTCCCTTATATTAACAAAATTCCTCGTACAAAAAATACTCATTGATAAAACCACCGGATCTATCATCTTGGTTTGTTTTGAAAAGTTTAGTATTGAGAGCTCGGAAGTGAGTGAGAGTTCGGTGATGAGTGGTGGGCATTGTGTTAGAAGTAATGAAAAAATTTATGGGATTGATTTGAATTAAAGATACATAATTTTTATTTTCATTGTATTTGATATTTTTACTTGGTGTGTAAAATTTCTATTAAAAGCTTAAGTTTTATATAAAAGACTTTGAAAAGAATTAACAATGCTTTTCAAAAGAATGATATGATAAACATGATTTTTGTTAAGCAACTTAAACCATTTTACGTCGTTTAAACAAAATTCTCGTCCTTTACTATTAAAGGAAAAGAAATTTATTTCTCAACCCTGGCTTTCATTACCTTGATTTAAAAAACGACGTCAACAAAATCACGTCGTTTTTACAGCAACGCAAATTGTAGGAATTTTTGTAGTGTCGTACGACATTGCAAAAAATGTGGACTTTTTTTTTTTTTTTTTCGTAAGTGGTCACTATCCTAACAGACGACTTTATATATTGATCTGCACAGAAAATGCAAACACTGACTTTTCAATAGGGAAAAACTGACTTCACCGGCCCCGTTTAGCCCATTCTTCGCATGGTCCCATCAAAGGCCACCCACCGGTCAGAGCTTGCGGCTATCGCAAGCAAGAGGCCACTCAAGCGTGCCCCCAACAACATATACAGACAAGATCTGATTTATTGACCAGAATTAAGAGGCCACTCAGTGTTCTCGTGTACTTTATATATATATATACACTCTTAATTAATAAGAAAATGAAAGGAGACTGTCATCATCCTTGAAGCAAAATCACACTGTTAACCGTTCATACTAGATTTTTTCTCTCTGCAAAAGTTCAACACTAGATCAGAACATGCACACACATAAATACATATACAGCAGACAACAGTAAAAGAAATAATAATGCAGAAATATAAAGTAAAATAATAAATAAAAAGATACAAGATTAAAGTGGTTTAACATATAATCTACATTTACATCCTAAAATCTTATACGCAATGTTTTACATAAAAAGCTTTACTATATAGAAATCAAAGGCAAAAAGACTCTTATACATAAACAATGTGGAACAATGCCACATATTTTTTTTAACAAATAGTAAGTACTGTAGTACATGATACTGGAATTAATCTAATTCATAATAGTATGCAGCACTTTTTATTGTTACAGATCGAAGTTGTACTAGTGGGGAGCAGCTAAAAGTTCTTGTGATTGCTTCTCGAACCGGAAACCATTTGCCTTGGAGTCATCAGCGGACCAAACAAAAATCCCATGAAGTTTCTGCTGACTCCTGAGCCTACTGCAGGCTGTAAAGAACCCATTTTGGGGCGATAATCCACCACTTCCATCGCTAATAAAGCTTACCAAAACCTTACCGCCATTGTAATTGGAGCTTTGGGTGTTAAAAAAGTTAATAAATTGAGGCACAGTGGTTCCCTTATCGTACGCATAAAACTGGAAATTCACATAATCTATTTGGTGCCCGAATTTCCTCCACAGGGCCAAGTAATGGCTCTGAACTTGATCATCATCGAATGGAGCAATAGAAGCGAACGAGATTACCTTGTTGTTTCTCAGAGTTGTTATGAGCCGTCCGATGCACTCTGCAAATGTGTTGGGATCAGATTTGAAGTGCTCGTAATCAATATCAATTCCATCCAAATGGTTCTCTTTGATGATCCCTGTGAGTGAAGAAACGGCATTCGAAACCCATGAATCTACTGAGGTGGGTTTGAAGAAAGCGAAGCCCTTTCCTACGGTATCCCCTCCTAAGCTCAAGCCCACCTTGACGTTTCGATGGGTGCTCTTGATGGATGCCACGTGGGCGGGGCTGAGATTAGCGGAGTCCCAGAAGACGTTGAATTTTCCGTTGGTGGGAGAAGGGGAGGCTGAGGTGTCGTAATCTATGGCGAAGGAGAGAAGGAAGTGGAATTCGACATTTGGGTTTATGGGAACATCGGTGAATTTAACGTTCTTGAATTCTGCGCCGATGTATTCTGTGAAGAGGTTTGGGTTTGCAGGGGCTGCAGCGTGGATTTGTGTGTGGGAGATGAAGAGAGCTTGAGTGATGAGAAGGGTAACAATGAAGAGCTTTGAGGATTCCATTGCAAGTGAGGAGAAGAGTACTGAGATGGATACTCTTGAGATGCCATCGTATATATACTGCAGTGATAATGGAGGTTAGGGGCCCAGAAAAAAATTCATAATGGAGGTGAGGACCTCATGGAAATTAATAAAATTAAACAATTCTTCTTTTGTGCCGTACGTTGCCGCGTTATTATTTATTGAGGCCCTATTCTAGTTGATCAAACTTAGGAAAAAAAGTTGTCATTTTATATTCTCTTATCCATCTTCTATTTTTTTTTAAAAAAATTATTATTATTAAAAAAATAAAACAGTTATAAGAATTATTCTTTTGGCATTGTGATTTCATAAACAATAAGAATCGCAAAAAATAAATTGTTTGAGATTGCGTTTTTAAACAATTGCGATTTGAAAAATATAGAAAATCTACATTTTCAAATCGCAGACAAGTACGTAATTTTTTTTTTTTAAAGGCACAATTTTAAAGGATAAACTGCCATTTTAAAGGCGATTTGCTAAATATTTAATTGCGTTTTTAAAAATCACTTTTTCAAATTGCACATTTTAAAAACTCTATTTTAAAATTTTTATTTTTTGAAATCGAAAACCCAAATGACTCTAAGAGCATGTTTGTGATTGTGTTGGAAAATAAAGTTTTTTAAGTCAAAAATAGTTTTTTTTGTTAAAAAAAAAAGCTCTTTTCAAAAGCTTGTTTTGGCTGTTTCGAGAGTAAAAAAATCAATGAAATACTTTTGAAATTTTTTACTAAACATACCAGGTTTTTCGCTTGGCACAACTTTTTAGATATTAAAAGTATTCTTTACCGTTCTTAATGCAATCTCAAACATGCTCTAATCATGTTTGAAATTGCCTTGGAAAGTAGAATTTTTAAAGTAAAAAAGAACTTTATAGAAAAAGTTTCAATTTTAAGCTTTTATAGCTATTTTTAGAGCAAAAAACTATCAAACATACCAATTTTTTGTTTGAGGTAGCTTTTTAAGAAGGATCTGGCTTAGGTGCAATAGTGTAAAACTACTGCACCATGCGGTAGCCCAAAACAACCCAGTTTGGGGTCGTTTTGGGCAATAATAAAATATTTTTTTTAAAAGTAACAATATAATATTTATTAAATATTAAAAAAATCAATAATTAAAAAATAAAAATATTAAAAAACTAAAAGTATTAAAAAAATAAAAATAAAAATGAAAGCGATGGCTGGAGCAACCCCCATGGCCAAGGGGGTAGTCCGGCTACCCCAAAAGGCCAAAAGCAAAATATATATATTTGGCCTTTTGGGGTGGACGAACCACCTTCATGGTCATGAGGGTGGTTCGTCCACTCCCAGACCGGTCATGCGGGTGGCTCCAGCCACCCCCTTGGCCTAAATTGAGTAGCCCGGCCACCCCATTTTGGAAGCCACCCCCTTCATTTTTAATTTTTTTTTAATATTTTTCTTTTTCTTTAGTTTTTTAATATTTTTCTTTTTATTTTATTTTTTTTTTATTACCCAAAATGACCCCAAACTGAGTTGTTTTGGGCTACTACATGGTGCGGTTTTTGCACTACTGCACCTAAGCCAGATCCTTTTAAGAAATGTTTTTTGACATTCCTAGTACAATCTCAAACATGCTCTATATAGGGACATGCTCAATCCAGCCTTAAATCATCTTAAATAAAAATTAAGAATAAATTGAACATACCAAATAATAAGTCGAATATGCTAAAGAATACAAAATAAAATTTCTCTCTCCAATAAAAAGCCAGGCAAGTGGGTTTTTTTTTTTTTTTTTTTGTAACAAGAAGGCAAGTGGGTTGAATGGTCTTATGGATTGATATAGAATATTAATTATGAGTAGGCGTAGTCAAGTTTACTATTGAACATACCAAATAATAAGTTGAATATGCTAAAGAATACAAAATAAATTTTTCAAGGCAAGTGGGTTGAATGGTCTTATGGATTTATATAGAATATTAATTATGAGTAGGTGTACTATCTCATTGGATGGATACTGACTTTTCCCATAATTTATGATTTATCCCCTGAACTTCCTTATTTTTCAGCTTATCCTCATATTATTATTTTTTTTCTTTTTTTTTTTTTTTTTTTTTCTAAGCATTATCCAATATATCTAGATTTTCGTCCTCGTAGTAATGCCTAAAACGACATGCAGCTAATTTGCTTCTATTAAATTTGAAGGAGAGTTTTTTTATTTTTATAATTTATAAATCTTCAATTAAACTACAAATATACATATATTAAGAGATAGGTCAATTGAATGAAGACCACATCTCATAAAACAAATATCACTCTAAGTCAAACTTTCCTTCTCTCTTCTTCCTCCCTTTTTAGTGAACAAAAAACCACTAATACAAAGGAAAGCTTTGATGCTAATGCAAGTAATATGGGGCACAAATCGAATATATGAACAATAGTAGGGGGAAGAGAGATATGCCAAAAGTATAGGCACCACACTGGACGGCAGTAACAGGGCAATCCTTAAACTCCGGAAGAAGACACGTTGTTTTGACTCATATATCATCTCTTTTGTGGACTTTTCATACTCACCAATATCGTTGACTAAATCTCGTTGATTTCAAATTTAATGATAATTTTAAACGTCATATATGACATTTAAAAGAATCCAAAAGAAATTTTAGTTCTCTTTATATTATTATTTGTCTCATATCACAACATAGTCCTTGAGATCAATGGGTTCCTGTTAAATTATTAATTATTCCAAAAGCTTAAATTAATAAAAAAAGGTAAATTTAGAGGATGTTTGGGTTTACATTTGAGGGGCTTAAAAGTGCTTTTAACTCTCAAAAAGTCCATTTGAAAAAATATATATATATTCGTTTGGTAAAAAAATTAAAAGTGTTTTTAAGGGTCAAAAAAACTTAAAAATAGCCTAAACGCAATTTTGGCAAAAGCTTAAAAATAAAGCTTTTACCCAAAAGCTCTTTTTGACTTAAAAACTCTATTTCTTAAACGCAATTTCAAACACGTTTTTAATCACTTAATCAATATTTTAACACTCTCCCTCACGGGTAGGCTCAAACTTCATTTTAATAGGTAATGCCCAACACGTAAAATATTTAATTGAAATTAAGGTAAATGATTGAGTCAAGGTTCGATCCCAAGACCTCTGATGATTTAACATGATATCAGAGTCAAAGATCCTGGGATAGAACTTTAACTCCGTTAATTCATCCCATTTAAATTAAATATTTCACGTGTTGAGTCTCATTTATTAAAAATTGGGTTTAAGTTCACACATGAAATGAGTGTTAAAGTATTTATTAAATGACTAAATTTATCAATTTAAACTTTTGAGATAAATAGTAATTTAACAGTTAAATCATGGTGAATATATCAACGTCATGAGATTCAGTTCACAGAGAAAAGGAAAAAATGATTTGATGAAAAACAGGTTAAAATCTGAAAATTCGGTTGCCTTCATGAACCCAATCAATTAAAATCCAAAAATTGTATTATTTGACAGCGTGGGAAATGGCTTATGTGTTGCAGAAAAATTACCTGAAATCTCTAGAAATGTATATCCATCTTGCATGCTTATCGTTTAGATAGTCGTGCCGTCTTTTGGAGGATCATATTAAACGACGTTTGGTTTATGGCAAAATCTAGGCGGGCGCTTCTCAATTGTCATGTTGTTGTTAGGGTATGTATGTCTTGTCCTGTTGAGGCCTCATGTTACTTGATCTTCTCTAGGTTATAGTATTCTATCAGCTATAATTCTTTAAATTTTTAATTATTAAAATAATTCAAGTAGCTAATCTTGATGTAGCCAAATGGGAACAGAATATATATAAAGGATTTTGGCCCCATTTTGAGGAACTATTTCATGAAAATTTCCCTCCAAATTGAAAATTTTAACTTTTCTTTCATTTGTGTTTTATACTTTGTTTTAAATTGAGAAGCTATAAATTTTTATTTTTGTGATTTATAGGTGATTATCTTTTATTATAAATAGTAAGGTTAATAACTTTTTTGGTATCTGGGTTTTAATGTTTTTATTTTTTTCCCCTTAAATTTTTTTTTAAAAAAAGATAAATCTAGTACCTCAGATTTTGGAAAAAACTGAATCACTATCTTTATTAATTTCTATCCATCACTTTGGCCTTGGGGGTGGCCGAAGCCACCCCATGGCCTACAGGAGTGGCCGAGCCATCCCTAAGGGCCTTGGGGGTGGTTTCGGTCACCCTTTTTTGGTCTTGGAGGATGGCTGAACCACCCCTTTTGGCCTTGGGGGTGGCCGAACCACCTCCAAACCAGCCTTGGAGGTGGCTTAGCCACCCCTAAGATCAAACTGGGGGTGGCCAGCCACTCCCTGCCATTAATTGGGATGGACGGAAATTAATAGAGGTGGTGATTCGGTCTTTTCCAAACTCTGAGGTACTAGATTTGTCTTTTTTAAAACTTAGGAGGAAAAAAATAAAAACATTAAAACCCAGGTACCAAAAAAGTTAACCCTAAATAGTATTCAAAGTTTGCAATTTGTACACTATAATTCTGACCATATTAGTTCATGAGGATAAAATTGCTAAATTCCGGCCATTTGCAAAATTTATTGTATAAGTGGGAGGCAATATTTATCAAAAAGTTTAATTCATGTCCGTTTGAGAAATGCTAAAAGTACCAATCTCTTAGTAAAATAGCTGGTACGTATAGCATTTCTCTCTCCCAAAATTTTTTCTTTAAAAATTAAAAAAAAATTCGTATAAATTTTCTGCTATGTTTTCTTTAATTCCAAAATTCCCACATGTTTATTATTATCTAACAAAATCCACTTTATTTAGCCGTCCTGGGAAGGTCCCACGATGATGATTAAATCTGTCTTGGGACACCCCAAGTACAATTAAACCATTAAAAAGGGCACAAAAGAGATGGTTTAGGAGTCAAATTAAAGAAGTTTATTGTCCACCCCCATTGCGTATACTATCATCCACCAATTGATGACTCTTGCACTGGTGCCTATATATGTTTGGGCATATCTCCGTGGCCTATTATTGTCAATATATTCATTCTGCTCCATATTGCTTACATTATCTTCATTCTTATCCAGTGTGGGAGAAAAAGAGCTGTAGGAGGGGGAGTGAGATCTGAGAGAAATTTTGAAAAGAACAATAAATGAAGAAGAGACATTGTAGGATTTTAGAGAGTGAGATTTTTGCGTCTTAATAGCTAATATTGAAAGATTTTGGGTGTTACGTAAATTACTTATAATTAATATCACAATTTGCATCATTTGAGACTAAACTGAAAAACAAGGAAGTGGAGGGGGTGAATATTAATAATTATTCATAATCATTCCATGAGAAAGCTACAGAACATTCAACCCAATTCAATTCCTCCTTAGTGGATTCCTGGGTTTCTGCACTCACAAGGATCATAAAGCAGTGCCACTAGGATGGAATTGATATATATTGACTAGGAATGCTGATCCTAATATCTTCGAAATAAGATTCTTTCCGTTCAAATGAACTACAGAGTATCGAGTTAGTTATATTTGAGTGGTATTTTTATGTTTTCACTTTTTGATAGAACAAAAACACCCATATAGTATAAGTAACTGAATATTCTTTACTTTATTTGAATTGGAGTAGATCCTAATTCAATGCCTTCGCAGACTGCATCTGACCGCTCATAAAAACTCTGAACAATAATAAGGTAATCTCATTTGCTTTTGTAGCTCCATTCGATGGTGTTCAAGTTCAGAGTCACTACTTGATTGCTGTAGATGTGATCGTTAATAAATTCGGTCAAACTTGTGACTTTTTTTTTTCTTACCCTAAAGATTGTTTAGTCACTTTTTCGACTTCAAGAAACTATTTGTCAAAACTCTAAATTATATGGACTAATTTAACATTTTTTCCTTAGAACTTTAACAAGATATGTGTTTGATGATAGTGATTAGAGCATTCATAGCAACTTCAACAAATTGATTAGCCAAATTACTATTAAAAAAAATGGTTTATACCAACACATCTTCTCCCTTTGCTTGTATTAGATGCGTCGGAAAAAAAGAAATGGAAATAAAACAACCACTAATATTTTAATATAAGCGCTGACAAATAAATGTCATGGCTAATTTTCTATAGCTAAAATAGCCTAAAAATCACAATTTTTATTATTATTATAACTATCTACTTTTTCAAAGCATCTACATTAACCTCGACATTTTATTCTTTCACCTACATGCTGAGTAAATAGTGCTCAGCAAATCAGTTGAGCAATTTTTACGTTCAACTAAAATTTATAGCAATTTGTTGAGGGTGATGAAGAGGGTTTTAGAGTCTTTTTAGCATTTTGACTAGTTTAATAAGGTTGATACTAATGCTCTTATTATATTCACATTTGGCTCAATATTTTGGCTATTTTGTTGAACCATGTAGGAAAAGAAAGTCGTACATCCGGTTAGCCAAAGTGGCTAAGAGTTTGCTGAGTTACTACAGTGCTCAACAATCCATACATAATAATAATAATAATAATAATAATAATAATAAAACCAATATTGTTCTCTCTATTTTTGAGAATAGGAAAAGTAGATAAATAAATAATATTTTAAATGAAAAAGTAAAACTTGATAGTTAAAATGTTGAGTCGAATGTAAGTGCTTTCAAAAAGTGAATAGCTAAAATAAAAATAAAAAGTGTGATAATTTAGCTAAATATTTGTTGAACCGAATGTGAGTACTAAAATGACTATCAATAAGTCACGTATTTGCCAATTGAAATCCAAAATGGAGTGCGAAATTGTAGGAAAAGATTTAAATGGACTTCATAAGTTGAGAGATTATTTATTTTCTAGACTAAATATTTCTCAAACATCTATAAATGTATTTTCATGCTTATTGTTAACAAAATTCAGCTTGTTTTCGGAACATCATTTTAATTCATTCAACACAGTTTGGAAGAAAATTCTGTCCTTTTAACATGGTGTTGTTTGTGAAAGTAACCTTACATGAACACTTATTTGAACTGATGATAAAGTTTTCCTTCAACTTAAGCCGAAGATTTTCTTCAATCTATTCTGTAAAACTAACATGTATTCAAAATATATGTGATTTTAATTCTCACATGATTTTTAATATATATATATATATATATATATATATATATATATATATATTAAACACATGATGATGATGATGATGATAGATTAATAGGATAAATTAAAACAAAAAAAAAATCATTCAATTCAAAAACGCATTTACAATTTAAGCAGAATATAAGCTTATATTTTGAACTAGCGATGGCCAGCCCATGAAGGATTTGCACAGTGGAACCACGTCCAAGACAGCTTTAGCCCAGCCCAGTAAGCATGGCAACTTGTCCATCAGACCAAGGGGAAGTTCTATATTGAAGAAAGCCTACTTTTTTTCTTCTTCTTCTTCTTGTGAATAATGTAATAAGTTATATATTTGTTAATTTGATAAGTTTTGTACAATACTTCAAATGATATCCCTTTGCAAGTTTGCAGTATTATATATTGTTGGTGCACGGTACCAGTAATGACCTTAAGCCACCTTCTAAGAAGGAGATACATTTGCAAAAAAGATACAAAATGTCAGAAGCTTGCCGGTCCGGGGGGGACTCCGACGCCCAAATCAATATAAAGTGCGTGGGAGAGCTCTTTCTGGTAAGGAAAGATATATTGATAGAGTGTAGGATAGATCGATATTTGTGTACCTTAGGCCTTATATACCGGCATATAGAGCATTCTAGAATTCTCTAAAGTCTTCTGGAAGAGTCATGGTATCTCGGATTGAGTCTAGATGAGCGGTCTTCGAGTTGTTAGCTACTTGGGTCGCCCAGTGACTTAAACCCGACGGGTCACAAATTGGTTGGGCTTGATATGTGGTGTGGGCTTTCTTCTCAGGTGGGCATTTACTGGATCCTCCAATTCTCTTGGATGATTAATGAATCCATCTATACAAATTTTGAAATACGTGTCATTGAACCCATGGTTGGACCTTCCATAAATTTTCTAGGGACGAGGTGTCCGGATCCTCTATATATATATATATATATATAACGTAGTTGCCACTGTTTCTAGGTAAATATCCTAAGAACTTGAGTGTTGGAGACACTAGCTTTAAGGGTTGTGATGGGAAAAATATACATGCAACACAATTTGATTATGTTACCCAAAGAAAAAGGGCAAGTAACCATATATATATATATATATATATATCCCTTGAATTGTAAGCAATGTCGGGTGCATCCAGGATTTCAGAGCACATGTTGGAAATGGGCACTGTTGTCTCAAATGATTAATAGTACTGTGGCATTGATATCAAATTTCAGTTATGAAATTATTAGGAAAACAAAAAAAAAAATCAGTTTTGAAATCATGGATTAGGTAATATGTCATTAAAAAGTCAACAAGATTTGGAAATTTCTATTTGACTCTTGGGGTGGGGAATTTTTTTTTTTTCCTAATTTTTAACTTAAACTGATGAATAAATGGTTCCTACATTTGGGTTTTGACAAATAGTTCCTTAACAATTAAAAACTCTACGGTAAGCCAAAAAAAAAAAAAAATTTCCTACCATTAGAAAAGTATACAGAATTTATTAATGTGCTACATTAGTATCAATCATAAGCAGGGACGGAGCCATAAAATTTTATGGGAGGGGGCCAACCAAAATTTCTTTTATGTTCTTTAGAATTTTTTATTAAAAAAAATTATTTTTGTTGTTTTTTATAAACTAAAGACTATCGTCAGTGCCAAAAAAAGTGAGCATTTGAAAGTAAGGGCCAAAAAATGGACATTTGAAAGTAAGGATCAAAAAAAAAAAAAAAAAAAACACCTTAATGGGTATGGCCCAAAAAATTTAAGAATATGACCAAAAATTTTTATTGGATATGGCCAAAAAATCTAAAAATATGGCCAATTTTTCTTTTGGAGGAGGGCAAAATGACTAAACTTAAAACATTACTTTTTTTTTTTTTTTTTTTTTTCCTTATTTTGGGGGGAGCATGGCCTACCCTGGTCCCCCCTCCCTCCGTCTCTAATCATAAGATGACATGTGTCACTAGTTACAATAAAAAAAATATTAAAAAGCTAGATATAGAAAAACAGCCGGCAAAAAAGATGGCTTGTGATACCACAATGGTGGAGCGGCAGCCTAACCAGTCGGAGGTTGGTCCGGCGGTGTAGGAGCCGATGAGGAAGTAAAAGGTTGTAGACTCCAGGGAAGATTTCGACCTATACATCGCTGAGATGACACTTTCACATGAATTTCTCCTTATTTTCTCAACATGTTTGTTGCTTAAGATATTGGAATAAGAGTGATCATTGGAGCAATAATTTAGATCAAGAAAGACCTCAAAATCAATGATATATATGTTGAAACCCTCACAGCCAGAATCCTCAAATCATCGGCTCCTACGACAGCAAATGAACCTGATAGGCCGCCGCTACACCATCGATCGTGGCATCCCAAGCGATTTTTTTTGTGCACAACTTTTTGGCACAATTTTAGCCAATTTTTTTTTAAGTAATATCATCAAATGTGCATGGTCCTTTTTTTATTTGATATTTTTTTATGAAAAATATGGTATTTTTTTTCATAAAAATGTTTTTTTTTTTTAAATGTCATTATTATGAAAAGGACCCTTTTTATTTTATTTTTATTTTTTTAAAAAAATACCGAATAAAAAAAGGGTCACATAGGATGTTATTGCTTAAGAAAATTGTTTTTATTTTTTTTTTATTTTTTTAAAAAAGACCACGTAAGGAAAAAGTTGGGTCAAAGTTGTGCCTTTATCATTTATCTTTTTTTATATTTGTTTGGGATAAATGCAAAATTGGTCCTGTGGTTGACCTAATTTACAAATCACTTCCTGTGATTTAAAAAATAATTTATAAGTCCCTAGGGTAGGCCAAAATAACATTTTTCTCCATGAACTTATTTTCCGTTAAATGACTTAACGGAAACCGTTACATATACACATCACACCCAATAAAAATAAGACACGTGTTCTTTTTTATTTATGCTTTTAAAAAATGACAAATAAGCTTTTTCACGTCATTTTGAGGCTCCAACACATACTCCGCGTCAAATTAAGTAAACATAATTCATCTATATCCCATGTGCCACCGTTGTCTTCATCTTCTACGATTTTTGCCGTCGTTTTCATCGTCCCCAACGATTCTTCTCGTCGTATTCATCTTCGTCTTCATGCCGTCGTCTTCATCTTTCCCAAAAAAAAGACAGAGAGAGAGAGGAATAGATTGTTTCCGATACCCGGAAACAATTTTTGAAGATGCTTTAATGCCCCAAAACAAATCCGAATTTCCATAGAAAGACTACTAAAAAATGCACTAATCCAAAAACGTAGATGCCCAAAAATCTCAGAGTAACTAACAAATCAAAGATCACACCCATCGAAATATGAAGACGACGGCAAGAATCGTTGGGGAAGATGAAGACGACGATGGCACAGGGGATATAAAGGAATTAGGTTTATTTAATTTGACCTGGAATGTGTATTGGAGCCTCAAAATGACGTGAAAAAACTTATTTGTCATTTTTTAAAAGTATAATTAAAAATAAACACGTGTCTTATTTTTATTAGATGTGATGTGGCAATGTAACGGTTTCCGTTAAGTCATTTAACGGAAAATGAGTTCAGGGAGTAAAATGTTATTTTGGCCTACCCTAAGGACTTACAAATTATTTTTTAAATCACAATGAGTGATTTGTAAATTAGGCCAACCACAAGGACCAATTTTGTATTTATCCCTATTTGTTTCATTGTAAGTGATACGTATCAGATTGTCATTGGTGTTGATGTGGCACATTAACAAATTTTGTCATTTTTTTACTTTAAGCGCGTTTAATCACTTTATAAAAACCAAAAAACTATTTACCAAAACTTCATACCAGATAGACGAATTTTGCATTTTTCTTTAAAACAAAAGACATGTTGGATTTGTATGTCTAGGTATATAATCAAAGGATACCAAAAAAAAAAAAAAAATGGAGTGTTTAAAATTTGCCAGTATTTGTCGTGTTTGTGATAGTACCATTGAGGCATTATTTGGCATACAAGTGTTGACCTAACTCAACACATAGGTTGAAGAAGTGGCAAAGGGATCTATTCTCTTTGTTTCTAGCACTATACACTGTCTCTGTCCATCCAAATGCTAGCTATAATATTCATCTTAGGTTGTCATATTTCTATTGGCATGACTCATGAAGGTGAGGACAGAGGACCCCCTGATGTTGGACCATTTTTACTGGGTAACATGGGGGTACTATGATTGCACTGCTGTGCTGTCCAAAAGCCTGGTTTCTGATGATTTCTTTTCCCTTCCAAGCAATTACAAAACAACTTATTTCTCACACCATTAGCTTCCTCTAAACCTAAAAACTAAGAGCTCAGCTACCCCACCTTCATCTTTTGCTTGCTTTATTACTCATGTCTCAGACTCATAGAACTTATTCTTTTTAGTGCCCACATGACCTCTACATCCATTGTCTGAGCTTAGAGTTGCAACGGACGTCCGTGTAAACGAAACGACTCATAAAAAGTGCTAGTTACATCTGTGTTATATCATTATACAAGAAGTTTGGTGATCAAATTATTGTTTGGCAAATCCTTTCTTTTTCCTTTATTACTGTTCATCACAATTTTCCAAAAAAAAAAAATCAACATCAAAACATTCTAACTTTTTTTTACTTTTTATATCACATCATTCACTTTGTATTACTATTTTTTTTTTTTTTTTTTTAAAAAAAAACATTACAAAACAAAACTTTTTCAATTTTTCATACTACTTTTTCACTTTTTTTTTGTACCAAACATTCTTACTTCTTTTTTTCTTTCTTTTTTTCATATCAATCTACATCAACTGCAGTATCTCAAGAAAAGGCTTTGCCAAACAAAACCGATATCATAATCTTCCCACTCAAATCTCTAATGTTCTCGTACTATTTGTAATGATCCAGAAAAAACCGCTATTTAGGTTACAATTAGAGTTCCTTATAATCCCTTAGGAGTGCCTTTATGAAACTAGCATTACAGGCATGGATAGCTTTAAATCTTTTACCACTGCTTGCCCCACAGAGTTCTACACATTCAATTGCACTTTGCCAAAAGGGACATATTGGTATTTGAAATGAGAGCAGAAAAGTTTCATAGTGGAAAGAATCAAAACCTCTTTCAGTGCATATCTCAGAGAAAAGGGTACTCTCATGGATTATGTCCCAAGTAACAGTTTCATCTCACTGAATGAAACAAAATAAGAAAGAAGTACTGAGTGCTGATCCAATTGCCTCAGGCCCTCAAGGGCCATGTGAGCTCAAAAAGATGTGAAAAGTGGGTGTGTTAATCTACTTCAAAGAAGCTAATGACATCTTAATTTGTTTTTTAGTTGTTGAGCAATTATTCTGGCTGATTAGTGAATAAATTGTCAGTATGGAAGCTGGCTTAAGAAGAGAAAATTGTATAAAATTATATTATATATGTTGCCTTTAGGTGTGGTTAAATCACCACCAATGTAAATTTAATTAATAATTTAACGCTCGTCTTTATATATGAGCTCAAATTTTCTTTTAATAGACGAGACCCAACATATAAAATATTTAATTTAAATAAAGAGTAAATTGTGAAATAGTTTGGGTTGGAACTCATAATCTTTAACTCCAATAACATACCGGTAAAAATAAATAAATTTAATAATTTAATTAATTATTTATGCGGGTAGGAAAATTTCGCAGGATATCAGGACACAAAACGACAGGTCAAGTTTGTTTAGTGTTTCTGGCCTGAAATTGTCGCCAAATCGAAAAGCAAGGCTTGTAGGCCGGCAATTCTTTTTGGTTAACTCTTGATCTTTTTAGGCTTCTCTCTCTTCAAACAGGCTGGACATATTCTTCGTCCTTTCCCTTGGAAGGGTAATGGGCTTGGCCATGGAGGGGGGCCTAAGGTTGCGTGTGCGATAGTATGTTTCCCTCTTAGGAGTCTAAAGCATGGAATCTTGGAATCCTGCAGCTTTGCTTAAGCATTTATGGCACCTCTGTTTTGATGGGTATCACTACTTTATTTAGTCTAGAAGAGCTGTAATCGAGCCGAGCTGAGTTGGGGTTTAAGATTTTAAGACTGACTCGTTTATGAAGATGCTTATTCGAGTCGAGTTATGAAATGTGTGTTCAAGTTCAACTCGTTTAAAATTCGAGCGAGCTCGAGCTCAAGCTCGAGTTCGTTGAGAATGCTATTCGAGCCGAGTCAGACTCAACTCGAGCTTGAGCTAAGCTATTATATTCTTTAATGTATGATCCAAGCAGAGTTCAAACTCAAATTTTAAAACAACCTCTAGACATTTATCTATAGTATAAATATAGGTATTAAGTAATTTATATTGCATATAGTACTTAATTACTAACATACATACTTAAATTTATATAACTAATTTTAGTAATAAATTAATACATATTTGTATATATATATATACACAATATATGAACAAGCTAACGAGTCGGGCAAATGAATCGGTCGAGCTTTAGACGAGCTGAGCTCACATGCCCCTATTGAGTTTCTTTGAGCGAGTCAGGCATATATAATTTATTAATCGAGCGGGTTTCTACAATATTGAGCTCGAGTTCGAGTCAAGTTAAACCGAGCGGATTGTCGAACGGACTGGTTTATTTACAGCCGTATGATCTAGTGAAAGAAATATAAGAACAAGTGTTTGAAGAATATAAGAACATTCATTAATGGTGTGCGTATATATATATATATTCAGCATAAATTAACGATTGTATATATCATCGACATAAATCAACATTAAAATATGAATGTCATGTTTGCAAGCTATACATGCAGCCATTCTAACTATAAACAAAGTCGGGTGGTTCATACACTATTCATCAAACATTGGCCACAAGAAAAGTTAATTGTTCTAATTGTTTATGTAGGAAATATTGGGTTGAACGGAAATGATGAAGAGATACATAAATATGTTCTTGATCTACTCAAGAAAACAAGGATGTTCGGTTGTAAGGCTTTTGGCAATCCAATAGAGCGGAATAAAAAGTTAAAAGAAAGTAATGAGAGTTCTCTTGTAAATAAAGGCAGGTGCCAATGATTAGTTGGCAGGTTAATAAATTTCTTGCACACTTGTCCAAATATTACCTATGCTATCATTCTAGCCCCTAGAGTTTCATATGCAAGAAGTTTAAAGAATAATTTGATATTTGAAATTTGAAATGATCACCTAAAATTAAAAGCTTATAGAGGTGTAATTGGACAAGATTAGTCAAAGATTGGAAATCTACTTCGAGAAATTGCACTCTTGTTAGAGAAAATTCAGTTGCATGGCATTGTAAGAAACACTCAATAGTTGCTAGATTTAGTGTATTAGAAGCTGAATTTCGAACCATAGCCCATGAAATATGTGAATTATGGTTGAAGATTGTACTAAAAGAATTTGGATATAATTGTAAGAAGCGTATGAGATTATATTGCGACAACAAAGATCAATATTGTCTTAATCTATTTCGACATGATTGAACTAAGCACATTGAAATTAGTAGACATTTAATCAAGGAAAACTACTGTGATTCCTGGTGTTAATTTAGTTGACATTTGTTATAAATGCCAAGAAAATCGGAAATTTATGGGACATTTATAAAACACCAGGAACTCGTGGCACATTTGTTACGTGCACACCTTATGTAAAGACATGAGAGCAACTTGTGGATATTTTAACGAAAAGAGTGTCCAATAGCGCTCTTCATTTAGCGTTATACAAGATGGGCATGCGAGACATCTTTGCATCAACTTGAAAGGGAGTATTGAAGAAGAAAACGTCTGATAATGCGACTAATTTGATTTTAATTATTCCCATTATTTTCTTTAATTACATTCCATATTCGATTGTAATACTCTTGAGAATAAAGCTGGCAGCTATGGGCATTACTCATATTACTAAGTGTGTCCTATGCAATGCTGAGGTAAAAAGTCATATATATATATATGAAAAAAAAAAAACATAACATTTCATTCAATAATACCACGAGCATAAAGCTCTTACATCATAGAGCAAAGTTCTAAAATAACCATAGCATAAAGCTATAAGATTACTTAGTACAAGATTCGAGACAAATTCGCTAACCCATGACTAAAATTAGATTTAATACTAGATCTGTGACAGACAGACTCAACCAAATGTATGGATATCAATTATTCCTCGACTCTGAGAGCGGAAAGACTCTTATGCCGAAACTCTTCCTCTTCGACCCGAAGGCCAGGATAATAATCACATCCACAACCCAAAGGTTTGGACCAAAACTAATTAACCCAAAGGCGACATATATTAAGTGAGAGAGGAAAGAGCCTTATTACAAATCGAACAAAACATATATAGAATATTTTTTTGTTTACTTGTCAATTCTCAGGGAGCATCTGGTGTCCTTAGTTGGGACATTTCCCTTCTTTGATTTTTATTTTTAGTTTTTAATGTTTTATTCAGTAAGGAAGAGGGGAAATGGGGATATTTCCCTTCACATTTGTCCTGGAATGAATGCCTACCTGAACATGTACCTCTACCAAAAATTTAATTTCAATTTACCTCTTTGGGCTTCTATAAGGATTTATTTATTTATTTTTGAGGCATTCTATATGGATTTATAGCTCCCCTAATGGCTGTATGTTTTGATATACTCCCTCTAATATCAAGAAGTTATAAAGACCCAACAACACAAAAGCCAAAAACCCAATGGTGTTATAATGGGATTTGGCTTAAGGGCCTGTTTGGGATTGCAATTGAGGGGCTTAAAATACTTTTAAGACTCAAAAAGTTCATTTGATCAAAAAATACTTGTTTGATAAAACAATTAAAAGCGTTTTTAAGGGTCCAAAAAACTTAAAAATTGCCAAAAAAACACTTTTGGTAAAAGCTTAAAAATGAAGTTTTTGCCCAAAAACTCTTTTTGACTTAAAAGCTCTATTTCTTCAAACGCAATCCCAAACACACTCTAAGTGTGGTAAAAAATAATAAAATAATAAAATAATAAAATAAAAATCTGTAATTTTTTCAATAAATCAGATTTTATTGCATTTTTTTTAATAATAAAAAAAGGAAATAAAATTAAATCTAAACCCTTTTTTTTATGGCACCTCAGCCAAATCCATTATGATCATCATGGCGTGTACGTTTTGGCATACTCCCTTCTAATATCAAGACTTACAAATGAAATTTTATTTCAATTTGGTGAGAAAAAAAAAGGACTTGGAAAAAGACCCAACATCACAAAAAAAGAGAGTCCCCAATGCAGCATCAAGGCACCGAATTGACCTAATTAAGCTTGAAAGATACTGAAGAACCCAATACCAAGTTTAATTATTAGTCATGGATGTGCCTTACATATATAATATCTTGACTTTTATTTCATTTTAGGTATAGGTGGGTAAATGGGGATTTCGATATTTGTTTTAGTCTTCTCAAACTTCATTTTCTTCTCAAACTTTCATTTTCTCAATGAAACCGCTTGATAATTTAGGCTTGTTTGGTTCAACACGGTGTAAAATATTGATTAATCTAAAAAAATTTCACCAAGAAAAATAATCTTTATGATTCATAAAATGGTTTAAGCTTCTTATTTGTGTAAACTATTTTCTGTAGCTCTCACAAACCTTTGGATAAACAATTGTGAAAATGGTGCCTTCTGGAGCCTATCGGCCCAAACAAGTCTCGAGCTGTTGGAACACCTGTCTGGACAAGTGAGCTTCACAATAGCCCTCTTACAATTGCCTGCTCAAATTGAGTTGACAATTGCAATAGATCTCAGTACCACCCTCGAAAGCATTCTAATCTCAACACACACTCGATTTTTTCGTAGTTCCTTTTCGTCGTCCATGCAACTCCTTAATTATATAAAAATATAAGGAATATTTGACGATTTTTCAAACGAACCAAATGCCGAAAATGTTTTACGAACCATTTCTCAGGGTTGCAAATAGACAAAGTATTTTAGGCCAAAATAAACTGAAGTGAAATAACTAAAATTTTGTGAGAAAGAAAGGAAATGTGGTTAGCCTTAGGGTGAAATTAAAGTAATCCATGTGAAAATGACATGAATTCGTACCCATCCATCCCAATTAGGAGTTTTGTTTCACTTGGAAGCATATCCATGTGAGGAGAGGAGGAAGAGTTATTTAGGCGAAGCAGAAGGCCATGAGATGAAAAGGCACCAACAACATGTGCCTGCTCACATCACACTTTATCACGTGGGGTAACTTTGCCACCACACACAAACCCCACTTTGTCTTCCATTTAATTATATATATATTTCATCAAATTCCTTTTCCCCTTGTGTCTCAATCTTTTCACATTATTCTTGCCAAGAAGCAACAATTTTGCACTTGCTTCTTCTATTTGAATTGAAGTAATTCCAATGTTCCATCACTAATTAAGGGGTTGTTCTGTCAATTACTATTAGCTTGTATCTTAATTCGACCAAAAATAATTAAAAAAATGTGGTTGGTAGGGATTTAGGTTTTAGTTGAAATTAAATATGTTGGGATGGGAATGTCTTTTCTGTCTAGTTATGACGACACGTGTCTCAATTTCAAATGAAACTAAACCTAAGTTAAACTTAGTTAGTATGTGGAGCAATGTTATAAGTCTTCTTAGGGTCCTTCAAAATGTGATGTGACTTTTAAAATTATCGTTAAATTTGAGACGATCATTATTAAATTTTGATATATTGGTGATTTTAAAAGACGTGTCATATTTGGGAGGACTCTAGGAGGTTTCCTTTATCTTTTTAGCCTAAAATGAAATGGAGAAGTATCTTATATATCTATTTTGAGAATGATTTGTCACAAACTAAGTCTTTTGACTCTTCATTGAGAGAAGGACACATCAGTATCGATGACTTGATTTTTACATTTTTCAATCCCTTATCAACAAAATTCAAGAAAGAAAGAAGCCATGTGATTTTGCTTAGATTGTATAGAATGATTTTTTTATTTGTTTTTTTAATTTAGGGTTCTTTCTTTTATGAATTTTGTGGATGAAAGATAGATGTGGTATTTTTCATAAAATTCACTTTTGTTGATCCTCGTTGATGTGTCATACTTGCAATGAAGGCACAAAGAACTTAATTTGTACCAAGTCTCTATCAATTTTTCTTTTTAGTGTTAGCTAGGATTAGGATCCTCTCATGGTCTACATTTTTTTTTTGACATGTCCGCACAAAAGGGGAGATGGGAATTCGAACTAATGACTTCCGCTTCATGAGGCGTGGTCCCGGCCGATTGAGTTACCTCTTGAAGACTCTCATGGTCTACATTTAATAGTGTAAATACTGCTACATTATATAAAAATTTAAAAAGACATATTAATATATTCACTAAATGGCAACATATATGCTATTATTACATCTATGAAATTTAATTTGAATTCTAAAATGGGTCCTATCCCACAATAATAAGCCAAAAAACACAAGAACTTTAAAGAAGATGAAATTATTAGAAAAATAAAAAAATGGGTGCCATAAATGGACAAAAACATAGGCTTTCTAACAATGCCCTTTATCAATCATGAAGTAGTACTAATGCCACCCAATTACTCAAAAACTCACAATTTTCCCCATAGGCCAGCAAATTATCTTCTTCACCCATTCAAACAAGTGAAAAGACAATATTAGCTGTTTCCCAATTTCAAATTTCTCCATAAAAAGATTATTAGAAAGAAAGAAAAAAAAAAAAATTGTTATATTTTAAATGTTTCAAATCTCTGTAATGGGCCAATGGGCCCCAGCTCTCCTCATTAACAGGAAATGTGCAGTTGGTATTCTCTCACTCAAAGCTTACATAAATACGACTCAAATTCAAACTAAACATGCCTTATCTTAATTAACTAATCAAATTAATAATTCTCCAAGGGCTAACGTTGTAATATCCGAGAAAGCGATGGGCCAATTACCGACGCTGGTTCGGTTTCAAAAAAATTCAAAAAGCGTTTAATTAGCTTTTGTCCCTTTATAACGGTCGGAAAATTCCGATCAAACGGATCTCTCTGACGCCGTTAGCCCCCAGCCGTCATTGCCGTCCTCCAGCTCCCAAATGTCTCGTAACGCCATTGTGATTTTAATTTTATTTTCTCCTCTCTCTCTCTCTCTCAGCTCTAAACACAAAGACCCACACAGTCCCTCTCTTCTCTCTCACTCTCTCTCTCTCTCTCTGAGTATTATTATTCAACATTTAAAAATCATTAAAATCCACCGATTCATTCATTCATTCACGCTCACACGCTCTCTCTCTCTCTCTCTCTCTCTCTCTCTCGCTGTGTCGTAGACTTTCTGTCTCGAAAAGAATCGTCGCAATAGATAGTTCGGCACTCGAAGATCTTCAGAGGCCGGCCATTGCGTTAACACAGACTGTAAGTTTTTCATTTTCGATCTCACAGTGAGATTTCTCTGGATTTTTTTTTTCTTTTTTAATTCACTGTTTGAGTTTCGATCGGTCATTATCGATCCAACTGAATTCATCAATGTGTGTCTCTTTGTGTTTTTTATTTTTTATTGAAGTTTTTAGTCATGGTTAAAGCGAATTTTTTACGCTGTACTTTTTCGCATTCAGTGTCTCATTTTCACTGTTCAAAATCTGTGAGTGTGAGCGAGTGAGTTTTGAGTGTGTGGGATTAGCATAGCTGAGTTGACTCGGCGAGTTTAGCTTCTTGGTGCCGAGTCGCTTTCTACCTTAGATTCAAGAACAGTGTAGCTTTCTCTACCAACAATATTCTCAATTTTTTTACACTTGTTTTTTTTTCATTTTGACCACATTTTATTTCTTTTTGAAAATGTTTCTCATATACGCTGATTATTCAGTGAAAGGTTCTGATTATGCTTAATTGGGGGTCATTATGAAGGATTCTCAGTGATTCGGATTGATCAGTGAGTTTTCACCGATTCAGGAAAGGTTTCGGAGTCGAAAAGTACAATAAAGCTATGGATTCCGCGCAGAGAAGGGGTGGACTGGTATCAATATCGCCGTCGCAGACGCCACGGTCGAGCGATAAGGCGGTGCGAGAAATAAGATCTGGGGATTCGAATTCCAGCTCCAAAATCGAAAAAGAAAAGGGTGTGAATGTGCAGGTTCTTTTGCGTTGCAGGTGAGTTTGAATCTGGACTCTAAGAGTTGTTTAAGTCAATTCGGTTTGTTTCGGATTCATGATTCGTTGATTGGATTGCTTTTGTAGGCCATTGAGTGACGATGAGTTGAGAGTGCATACACCGGTGGTGATTTCTTGTAATGAGGGTAGAAGGGAAGTTTCGGCGGTTCAGAATATAGCCAACAAGCAGATTGATAGATCGTTCTTCTTCGACAAGGTTTGCTGCGCCAAATTATTTGTAATTGCTTTTTAGTGTTTTCGTTGCTGTGTTTGGTTCTTGGAGGAATGTGGAGGATAATGCAAGATAGTGAACCCTTAATTTCTTTGTGTCTCGTGTTTTTTTTTTTCTTTTCTTTTTATGCTGAAATCCTAGTTACTGACCTAAATAAGCAGAATGGTTGAACTAGAGTTGCTATATAGGATAGGATTTTTGGGTTTTGTGTTTTGTGGTCCCAGATTATGCAAATTTGGAAATTCGTATATTCTGTATTGTGTACACTTCCTGGTCTTATTGGCCAACTTGCCAGAAATGGAGTGTATTGAATGATAGTGTTATCTATTTTGCTTTTTCATGTGGAAATGATTGTAATGTTGGATAATGCGGTTTAGGTCTTTGGTCCAACGTCCCAACAGAAGGAATTGTATGATCAGGCCGTGTCTCCTATTGTAAATGAAGTACTTGAGGGCTACAACTGTACCATCTTTGCCTATGGTCAGACAGGGACAGGAAAAACATATACAATGGAAGGAGGAGCACGGAAAAAGGTTTGTTGTTCTTTCTAAAAATCAAAATTTATGTGTTGCAGTCCTTGTTCTCTCTGTTGCTGATTAACTTGTTTCTTTTTGTAGAATGGGGAATTTCCTAGTGATGCAGGTGTGATCCCACGAGCCGTTAAGCAGATTTTTGATATACTAGAAGCTCAGAATGCTGAATATAGCATGAAAGTTACCTTTTTAGAACTGTACAATGAGGAGATTACAGATCTTCTGGCCCTGGAAGAGAGTTCTAAATACATAGATGACAAGTCTAAGAAACCCATTGCTCTCATGGAGGATGGAAAAGGGGGCGTATTTGTAAGAGGCTTGGAAGAAGAGATAGTATGTACTGCAAATGAAATTTACAAAATCTTGGAGAAAGGTTCTGCAAAAAGGCGAACAGCTGAAACTCTTCTCAACAAGCAAAGCAGTCGTTCTCACTCAATATTTTCTATCACAATTCACATTAAGGAGTGCACACCAGAGGGGGAAGAGATGATTAAATGTGGGAAGCTGAACCTTGTTGACCTTGCAGGTTCTGAGAATATTTCACGCTCTGGGGCCCGAGAGGTTTGACATGAGTATAACTAATCTATATTCAACTTTAGTGTATACAATGATATAACTAGGTAGAGCATATATGTATACATCATAAACGGTTTTAGTCTGACTGAAAGATTCTTATTGCATGTATTTTATACAGAAAAGTTTTGCTTTCAGTTTATGTAATTCTTATAATCCATTAGCAATAACAGTATAAAATTTTACATTCACTTTTGTCATGGATTTTTCCTTAACTTTCACATTTGACTCTGAAGAAATTGTGACTTGCAGAGCCGAGCAAGGGAAGCTGGGGAGATCAATAAGAGCTTGCTTACCCTGGGTCGTGTTATAAATGCACTAGTTGAGCACTCTGGTCACGTCCCGTATAGGTATGAAGTATAACTAGTTGATAGATTCATTGTGGTCTCTTGGCTGTTTTTGCGAACCTGAACGGTGAGTTAAGTTGCTAAGGTGCTTGGAATATCAGGGATAGCAAACTGACAAGGTTATTGAGGGACTCTCTTGGAGGGAAAACAAAGACGTGCATTATAGCTACAATATCACCTTCCATTCATTGTCTGGAAGAAACACTCAGCACCCTAGATTATGCACACCGTGCCAAAAATATCAAAAATAAACCCGAGGTAGCTAAGTGGTTCACTGTATATAATTTTTTTTTTTTGTCTATCCTCTTTTATTGTAAATCGTTCTCTCATATTAGTTAGTTGATTTCTATTTCTTTGCTACCTCCATAACAATCTTCATTTGATTACTATCTCAGATCAATCAGAAGATGATGAAATCTGCATTGATCAAGGATTTGTACTTTGAAATCGATCGGCTTAAGCAAGGTTTATACTTCGATTTGTTGTCTCTTTCGTCTTTTTGTGAAAGGAAAACACTTAGATTATGTGCTTTCTATTTTATGAATGAAGACTCCAAGAATGAAAGTATTTGTCAATTTAACTTTCCACAATATTCCTAAATTTGAACGCACCACTTTGCAAATTTGAAAAACATTTCTTGGCTTGTGTAAGGGTGTTTTAGGTAGATTTTTGTCAAAATGTATTATTATAAACTCATTTATTGTGGGACAGAGGGAATACATTCTAGCAAAGATGTAATTTAATTACTCTCGGGTAGTAGGGTGAAAAGTAGATTTTATGACACGTTTCTTTATGTTCAATCAGAGGTCTACGCTGCAAGAGAAAAGAATGGGATCTACATACCACGGGACCGTTATCTTCACGAGGAATCTGAGAAGAAGGTTGGTTTATTATCATAAAGCTGGGTAATGGAATAATTTTCTTACCTGAATTTTACTGTGAATTGGAAGTAATGTTATTTTTTCAATCTCTCTCTCATTACCCTAGGCAATGGCTGAAAAAATAGAGCGCATGGAACTTGATTCGGAATCTAAGGACAAGGTATGTTCATTGAGATGTTTTCCTCAAGGTTCTATCCAGGTTACTAAACGTGATTGTTAATAATCATGTTGCAACTTGTCAACAGCAACTCATGGAGCTTCAAGAACTTAACAATTCTCAGCAACTTTTGACAGCTGAACTAAGTGATAAACTTGAAAAAACTGAGGTATAATATAATATGTTTGGAGGGTTAACTGCAGATCTTATATTATTAATTGAACATTATCTTCTGCTCTCATCTTGTGCAAGAACTTAACTTTTCCCTATTGTATGCAACTTCAGAAAAAACTTGAGGAAACAGAGCATGCATTATTTGATCTCGAGGAAAAACACAGACAGGCAAATGCAACAATTAAAGAGAAAGAATTTCTCATATCTAATCTCCTCAAATCTGGTGAGCAAATGTCATTCTTAGTCTACATCGCACTTTATGTCTGAACTTTCTGCTCGATCATTTTCTTGCTGGAGATTGAATAAGGGTAAAATATTTTTGGGTGTTCACTAGAAACAGAATTTTATACTTCTCCCTTGCTGCTTAGGTCAGTTAGTCTGTTTTATGGAATCTCATGCAAGCCCCGCTTCCTGGGCCCCTCTCTGATAAGGAAGCAAACAAAAAGTACTTCGCACATGGTACCTTTATTGAAAAAGACCTTCCAATAGAATATATCTAGTCCACATTTATGTATCAAATGGCCTTATTTTAATAAGCATTCATAAACCAAATGGCTTTTATTTTGGGGCATTCCATCTTACGATTCTTCATGTTTTCTTCAAACTCAAGCTTCCAACTTATCTTGAAACTTCTGGTTCTTCAAGTCTGCCTTTGTATGATTGATGATAGCTGTCTAATGGTGACGTCCACTGTTAATTTTTCAGAGAAGTCACTTGTTGAGCGAGCATTTGAGCTGCGAGCAGAGCTAGAGAATGCTGCATCAGATGTGTCCAGTTTATTTGCCAAAATTGGTTTGTACTATTTTCTTGGAAGTTAAACTTGTTTTGGGTATTGTCCATCAATACTAGAGGATGATATATATTTTGGATCATGGTTGATTTTCAGAGCGCAAGGATAAAATTGAAGATGGAAATAAAATACTTATCCAGAAATTCCAGTCCCAATTAACTCAACAGCTTGAAATCTTGCACAAGACTGTGGCCGCTTCTGTGACTCAACAAGAGCAGCAACTGAAAGACATGGAGGAAGATATGCAGTCCTTTGTATCAACAAAAGCAGAGGTACGATGCATACAAGATTTTTATATGCACTCTTCAGATTTGATGTCAATTCACTCAATTTTCTCTTTTTATATGCTTTTGAAGGCCACTGAAGAACTTCAAGGACGGCTTGGAAAGTTGAAAACCATGTATGGTTCTGGTGTTAAAGCTTTGGATGATATAACTGGGAAGCTCGAAGAAAATTCTCAGTCAACTTTTGGTGACCTGAATTCTGAAGTTTCTAAGCATTCATCAGCCCTGGAGAATGTAATTTACTTTATTCGCTACTTTTTATGAATCTTCTTTCTGCTTTTTTGTGTGTGTTTGACTTCATTTGTATGATTCAGCTCTTCAAAGGAATTGCTTCTGAAGCTGATGCACTACTCAATGATCTTCAAAGTAGTCTTCACAAGCAAGAGGAAAAGCTATCTGCTTTTGCACAACAACAGCGTGAGGTTTGTAACTTGGCTGTGTTTTTGGACCTTTACGTCAGTGGGTTTTGGATTATTATCATTTTCATTGAATAAATATTTCTATCTGATACCCGATGCAGGCACATGCGAGGGCAGTAGAAACTGCAAGGTCAGTTTCTAATATAACAGTAAACTTCTTCAAGACTCTAGACATCCATGCGTCCAAACTGACCCAAATTGTGGAAGAAGCACAAACCGTCAATGATCAGAAACTATCTGAACTTGAAGAAAAGTTTGAGGTGGTTCAAGTGCTCTATTCAACTGTATGAATCATGATGAAGGCCTTATCTGTTGTATTAAATACATTTTGTTTAAAAATAAATGTAGGAGTGTGCTGCTAATGAAGAAAGGCAATTGTTAGAAAAAGTTGCAGAGCTGCTTGCAAGTTCAAATGCTAGGAAGAAAAAACTGGTACCTCTTGCTTTTAAACTGCTAAATATTCTCCTTACTGCAATCACGTTGTTCATCTGTACCCGGGTCTTTAATTGAGCTTTTTGAGCAGTGACTTTCATCTTTGGTTTCTTTAGGTACAAATGGCAGTAAATGATCTTCGGGAGAGTGCAACCAGCAGAACCACCAATCTGCAACAGGAAATGTCAACTATGAAAGATTCCACTTCTTCGGTTAAAGCCAAATGGACAGTTCACATGGAAAAAACAGAATCCCATTATGTTGAGGATACTTCTGCAGTGGAATGTGGAAAGAGAGACCTGGAAGAGGCTCTTCAGAACTGGTATGGCTACTACGAGATGATAGTTGATAGCGCATGCCTCTGCTCTTGGCATGTTCTGGTCTCCTTCAATTCTTTTCTATTATATTCCCTGAACTCATGGTGAACAAAAATGTGCAGTTTAAAGAAGGCAAATTTGGGTACACAACAATGGAAAAATGCTCACGAATCCTTGCTCAATCTAGAGAAGAGCAATGTTGCTTCTGTGGATTCCATTGTTAGGTATTACTCCCTCCCTCTCTATCCGATATTTGGTACAATTTTGTTCAAGATCGCTCATTTCAGTTTTTCCTTTAAATCAGGAGAGGAATGGAAGCCAATCAAGACCTACGTGCTCAATTTTCTTCTGCCATGTCAGCTGCACTAGGAGATGTAGAAAGTGCTAACAAGGATCTGCTTTCATCCATTGACCGTCAGTTTCTAATTTTTCCTGCACATTATTACATAGATTTCAAGTTTGTCCTGGTAGGTTCCCTAAAATTTTGATCAAAACTACGAATTGAACACTTGCAGATTCACTGCAACTTGACCATGAAGCATGCGGGAATCTCAATTCTATGATAGTTCCTTGTTGCGGGGATTTGAGGGAATTGAAGGGAGGTCATTACCACAAGATCGTAGAGATAACTGAAAATGCAGGGAAATGTCTTCTTTGTGAATACACGGTAAGACGATTAGAAGAGTGCTTTTCTGAATTTGTTATATTACATACTCATATTTGCAACCAAAAAACATTAAAAAAAAAAAAAACAACTAGAAAATAATTCCTTTTTTGGGCAAATGTAATGCATGTGGGACATAGAATTTGCATCTAGAAACCCAACCCATTTCTATATATACTTTGTGTTCTTTATCAATATTTCAATCCTTTATTACAAACAGGTGGACGAACCGTCTTGTTCAACACCGAGAAAGAGGTCATTTAATCTACCAAGTGTTTCATCGATTGAAGAACTCAGAACCCCTGCTTTTGAGGAATTATTGAGGACATTTTGGGATGCAAAATCTGCAAAGCTAGCAAATGGAGATATAAAACATGTTATTGCTGGGGTATATGAGGCTGCTCAGTCCGTAAGAGACTCCAGAGTGCCTCTCACAGCCATTAACTAAGGAGAGTGAAAACAAAAGGTTTAGTGGTAAGAGGAAAATTGTGTACATAACATATGGTGCAAATATGTACTCTCTCACCTATCTTATTCGTTTATTGTTTCCCAGAAGGAAGGAAGAGGGGGGGAAAAGAGAAGAAAAGAAAATCATTATGGAGGCAGGAATATAGTAGAAATTTTTTTTTTTAATTTTTGTTGTTTGGGGGTGGGGGCGGGGGGGATTCAGTTCATTGAATATCCCTGCTTTTATAACAACTGCATTTCTGAGGATTTTTGGAGTGTTTTTGTATTCGAGGTTAAAGTGTTCAATAATTTCTTCTTGACTGCTGTATGAGGACCCGTTGTAAAAGATAGTTTAACTAGGAGGATGTGAAGCTTTCAGTAATTCTTCTTAGACCATAACATGCAACTGCTTCCCCCTTCAAGAACACTTTCAGACGAACAAAATTGGTGCAGTGTTTTTTTTTTCTTTTTTTTAACCCTAGGAAGTGAAATCAATTTTCAAACCCCGTTGAGCTTTGTGAAAACCTCAAAACACAAAACCTTTTTTTTTTT
>NC_081550.1:17021373-17073959 GCF_901000735.1 Corylus avellana | reverse complement strand
AAAAAGAATAACTCTAGTCGGGTCATAGCGTGAGCTGAGTGTTTTGCATATTCTAATAGGAAATAGACACCTTAACTTGAAACACCAAAAAATAAGTCTATTTAACGCCTTCAAACTACCACCCTAATGACAATCTGTTCTCCAAACTATAAATTACGACAATTTACCCTCCCAAACTACAAAAACAATGACAGTACCCCCAATGTTAAGAAAATGACAAAATTACCCTAACTAAAATAAAAACAAAAATACTAAAATTTAATTTTTTTTTTCAAAATTTTAAGGGTATTTTTGTTTTACTGAAATTTTTATAGGAGTAATTTTGTCATTTTGCTAGCATTGGGGATTGGGGAGTATATGGTTATTGTTTTAATAGTTTGAGGGGTAAATTGTCGCAATTGAGTGTTTGGGGGGGGTAGATTGTTATTGAGGTGATAGTTTGAAGGAGTTAAGTGCACTTTACCCAAAAAATAATATAACTATTCACATCAAATAATTTGTTCTCTTTACCAACCTCAAACAAAATACCGATTGACAAAACCACCGTAGCCATTATCTTGGTTAGTTTTGAAAACTCCAACGTCAAGAGCTTGGAGGTGAGTAGGGGCCCGGGTGGTTGGCATTGGATTATAATGAATGCAAAATCTATAAAATTGATTTAAATTAAATATACGGTAATTTCATGTCTATTATATTTAATGTTTTTATTTGATGTGTTAAAATTCTATTAAAGACTGTAAAATAGAGTTTTACATCACATCTAAATAAAAAAATTTGCGGCCACTCTACGCTTGACATGCTTTTATGCTCACTTATCCACAAGCTCATTCGTTATTAAGAACGCGTCATGAATTCCAATTGTGTTACAAGAGACCATCAATCCACTATACAATTGGGGCAAATCATTCCTTCACAATTGCCTGCCATTAGGAAATGTGAAGATTAGATTTGGAGGAAAGATGGTAGTGGTGACTCGGAAGGGGCTTTATCACTTCTAAATCAAAGAGCACTCCATCCTGTTCCCACTCTTGTATCAGCTTGCTTTATACTATTCCATTTTCGTATCCACCTGTCACAAGCAGTTTCCGCCATTACGGAACGGTCCAATAAAAATTAAATTAATTATTTAATATTTGTAAATGGCGTAACACTATATACACCGTTAAATGCAATTAAACAAAGTCTTAAAAGACCGTGAAATGGACGAGCTTGTATTTATAATAGACTTGGCGTAATTTTTTATTTGAAGGGGTTGGGGGTATTCTGGTCAAGACAAATATAGTCATATAATCTCCTCTAAACTATATTTACAGTCTGTTAAAATATTGTGATGGCACGCTACAGAATATACCAAATTGACCTATTTGCTCAACTCGATATACAAAAATAAACCTATATATTTTAAATGATTTCGAGATATTAAGACCAAAAAAAAAAAAAAAAAGGAATTGTTTATGGAGCGAAGAAGCATAAAAGAGATCCACCTGTGCTGGACATAATCAAGGGCCTCAAACAAGATCAAGTTTCTATTCTACATTTCCCGTTGACATCAATGTACATGTCACTACCATCAACAATGTATAACACACGCCTAGGGTGGCAATCACCGTGGCATCCAATGTAGGTTAATCATCAACCTGCGAAAGAAACATCCAACTTAATCACCTTGGAAAGAAAAAAAAAAAAAAAAGGCCCTCATGTTTATCAAACAAATAATGACAATTTATTGCTAAATGGAAAAGTTTCTCCAATATTTTTTTGTAAATTGAAGATTTTAATACATAATGAACCAAGACAGATATAAAAGAAATATTGGAGTGTCAAAAGGGGGATGAATCACCATTGCCCAACAAAACACAGGTTCAGCAGCCAAACTATTTAAAGGTAGTAATTGGATTTCAGTATCTACTAATGCGAAAAATATTTGTTTTGAAATCAAATAACAACTAATTACATACAAGTGAAAGCACTACATTTGCGAAACAGCAATTACAAAGCACTCTTCAGTTACTGTGTATATCATCACATGTAATTCCCAAAATAACCTCTCACTAGGTTTTCTACAGGTTGCACTTATCTAACTACCTTTTCTATTAACAGCCCACCCACTTTTTGAATATTGTTTTCCCTACTTTTTGGTTTTTTGTTTCATGTTTTATGCTCTTTTTTTTTTTTTTTTTTTTTGCAGAAATCAAATTTCCAGAGCAAACAGTGGCTCAACCAAATGAAGTAAACTCTACATAGCATATGACACACCAAGAACAGAATAATAAACATTAGTAGCACTTAAACTGACAACAGACCCGACCATAATATTCATTTCCACATATGAATGATGCGAGTCCAATTAAACTACAAAGTAAAACAAGAAACGGTGTGGCCTTATGCAGGTCAGCAGACGCTAAAAAGGAACTGATCTTTCGAAGGAGCCAAAAGACACTGAATCCTAGGCCGCCTGTAGTCAACCTTATTTTGGCTAAACAACATCTAGTGAACAACCAGAACCAACAAGATACATTAAAGAGGCACTACATGTAGAGTAGAGAAGGTGAGATCATTTTAAAACCAAAAGCAACCGCAATTGTCAGTATGGTAGCATACATTTCCAACAGTGCACTGACCTATGATAATTGAACCAGAACCCCTCCTGTGACCTCATTACCGTCCATTCCATACAGAACTAGAAGGCAGCTTAAAAAGATAGCTCAAAACAGAAATAATAACAGGCTTCAAGAACATGAACATACTATGTTAAAAAAATTCATTCAATTTAAAATGAAAAAAAGCGCACACACACACATTTTCCAAGCACTGACACATGCAAGAGTCGACAGCATTCAGAAGACAAATAGCGCTATTGAAACTACCTGAAGAATTCCTCACAATAAGCTTGCACTAAGGAGTCCAACCGGCCTTTCTCTCCCAAATGTTTCATCATCAAAATCTTCATTTCTGGAATTTTCTTGACAGAGCAATTTGTTTTCTCGCATAGGATTTAAGCCAATAGCATCCCAAGCCACTGGATTATCCTGATGAGTGTCACTGTGCTCAGATCCTTGATTCATATCAACATTGTCCTCCAGATTTTGTCTCACATCATTATATACAGGTTCCATTCCCTTATCATCGTCGTTACAAGATGGCTCTACATTGAGATCAGAGCACAAATCATATCCAGTTTGATCCCCAGTCCCATGATAAGCAACGGTCACTGCCCCTTGGTCAGATTGCTCAGTAGGATCTTTTTTCTGCCTCTTCCATTTCTTCGTAGATGAAGTACCATCATCTTCAAAATCTTCTTCTTCTCTTTCCCTGTGTAAATAAACCCATAATTTCCTTTCCCCATCAAATTGCACACAAGGATCACGTTCATAATGCAAACGATCCAGGGCTCCACTAACAACTTGATTAACTTGTCCATCAGACACATCTTCAACAATATACTGAGAATCTCTTATCAACGTACAAACATCTGCTCTAGTACCAATACTTCCAGGCAATCTGGCAGCAGCATCTCTGACAAGACACAGAATCGTGACATGTGGAGGGCGATCACGTTTCAGCATAAAATGATCTCGAGCTTTTGACGTAGGCTTACCACCGCACCTTCTCAAGGGAGCGACAATGGATTTTCTACCATCAGCTGCTGTGTAAGTGAAGGCCCTGTCAGGAATTGAATACCTAAGAACTTCCTCCTTACGGAAATAAGACCGGACTTCTTCACAGCTTGGGCCAATGGTGTTCAGACTCTTTTGAGCTCTCAGGTCCCTGAACCTTTCTTTCTCATCCATGTTGAACTGCATCAATGCCAGAGGTGGGGCAGGGAGACTTCCTATTTGTTGAAGGGTCTCCTGACCACTTTTCAGCCAGTTAGCAAAGGAATCAACCAACTTTACAAGCATTTTGTGAGGAAGACCCCAAGCTTCAGAAGATGTCACTTCCTCAATGGTCTCGTGATCCGATAAACTATGAGACACTGGACCAATCCAGGACCAACTTTTTGCAGATTTTTCATATGTTGCAAGCACCTTCCAACCTTTCGCTCCTAAAGGTGCTGTTTTGGATGAAAATATCTTTAAAACTCCTCTGACCAAATCCTGAAGTGGCTCTTGCGTCTCAAGTATACAAGGATCTCCAGGGTTTGACCTGACACGATTAACAATCTCCTGAACAGTAAGAGAAGGCCCATTCCCCCCAGCATGCTCTGAAACATTGATATCCACCTTCTCATGAGAAGGAACCCTGTTAACACTGCCCTCTTGGTTTTTGTTATGCTCTTCTCTAGGTTTGCTAACCTCTAAATCTTCTGGAAGTGGAGTAATCATTGCCAAGCGAACTGCTGAAAGAAGATGTACAACAGAAAATGAGAAGCCAGTATGAACTGTAGGTGTAATGAGGGTAAATTGTTTTTTCTGTGGTTTGGCTTCCAGCTCCATCTCTACTACTGCCATTTCTGTAACAGGTGGCCCAGTGTTTTCCATATCTGAACCACCAGAGTCTTGGTCCATTTTCCTTTTTGTTTTTCTCTTCAAAGGAGTGGAATCATCAATGTGCTGTGGGGTGTCAGACTGCAGATCACCGTCTTCATCTCTGCTATCCATGTCTATTGCATCCTCCTTTCCTTTCCGCTTCTTTGTCACTGAGTTGCACATTATCAATGGAGCATCAGATCTTCCATTCCGATCATTCACACGTGCTTCTTTACTCTGACCTTTCTTCCCAAATCTACCCTGCCCCTTCTCATTGGGCAAAAATTGTGTTTCAAGCGAATCATCCTCCTCAACAGCAACATCATCACGCAAATAAATTGATTGACGCACAGAATGATCACGGCTGGCATCTCTTTTCTGCTTTCTCTCAGAAGAATAGGTCTTCACTGAGGATATGTGTAACCTTTCTACAGGTTCCCCATGCAACTTGCCATTCTTGCTCAGTTTGTGTATTTGTTTCCTATCACCATCATCATTTAACTTACCCAAGCCTGAAACATAGCTGTCTCCAAAAGCTCTAGTGTCAGGTTCATGCAAGGGACTGCTATCTCGAATCTTACCCCTCTGCCTTGAAGTGTAGTTTTCTACTCCTGGCACATGCCCATGATCACCAAAGCCACCCTTCGTATCTTTCTTAACAAATTTGGCCTTTTTGGAATCTAGGCCAGACTGTGACAACTTATTAGATCGGGAACCTTCGAGAACACCACCGGGGAAAGCCAACTTGCTCCTCAATAAGGGATTGCTATCCTCATCATCATCGAATTGCTCGGATGAGTCTGATTCTGTGTCTTCACTTTTCATAAACATTCTATTACTTTTCTTCCCATTCTGCAGATACTTGCCTTTTATCATCTCTTGTGATGGTTCTGCTTTAAATGCAGACACTGAATATCTATCATTCATTTGTGGTGAAGAAGTTCTATATGATTTGTAATTCAGATCAGGGGACTCCCTCCCTGTCTTCCATTTTTTGCTTCTAATATCCCATTCATCAGCTTTAAATGACGAATCCATGGCAAAAGACTCGCCCTGAGTCCTCTTATGCCAAAATGGTTCGGCATGATCAGATGAGTCAACTCTATTTCCTTTGGGGGTTCGCTGCAGATCTCGGCCTTTGAAAGGCTTCATCTGATCCCCAACTGCAAATTGCTGAACATTCTCAGTATACTTGGGCCTTTTGACGAAGTCATAGGATGGTTTCATATTTGATGGCTTTGCTGTCATCGAATTCCTGTTCCTACCAAAGGCTGGTAAATCACCTTTTGAAGACAAAGGCAGACCCATAAAACTGTCAGTGGCTATATCGTCACCTCTTGAAAGGCCCTGTTTCTTTCCCACTTTGGAGTCCCACTGTAAACCCATTCCATATGTCATCTCTTCAACATCATCACCACTTCTCATCTGATCCCTTAGCTTAAGCGCTGTTGCTGAATCATAAGCTGCAGCCTTACGCTGACGAGGAAGAGCTGCAGCTGAACCATATGGTCCAGAATTCATATCCAAACCATGGTAAACAGAAGGATAGTGGCCCACCAAATCTTTTGCCAAAGGCGGCTTCAACCCACCCAACTTCAGTGTACCTTTAGGATACTGCTTTCCATAATTTTCCAGATCCATAGCCATCAACCGTCCTCGTGAAGGAAAGTCCAAATTTGAGCCCACTGCATATGCAGAATGACGACCTGTTTTCTGCACAACTTTCTTGTCCTTCGTCTTCTTGGTCCACAACCGTTCACCTGACTCTCTTTCTGACGAGTCAGTCTGCAGATCTTCCATCTTCTCATACATCAAACTCTTCTCGCTTTTCATAATATTCAACACACGAAGCCTCTCATCAATACTGTATCCCCTACACTTAAGCCAAGCATCCCTTGTCTGACAAAGGTTACTAACCATATTGTTCTGATACTTCCTTAAATGATGGTAGTGTTGCCGCTTCTGAAAGAAATTCAAACCTTCCCGGTACAGAGCTACCCTTGGCTCACACAAACCTCCCTTCAACATATCAAACAAATTCTTAATGGGGCTCCCAAAGTGCAAATTACAACCCGTAAAAAGCTCTTTTAGAGTAATCATAAAGGTCTCTTCGTCCATGTCGGGCAGAAATTTCGTGAGGCTTAACCTCTCCTCCTCAGTCAAGCACTCATTCCACACATCCACCGACAATATATCTTCCAGACCCGGAAGATCATACAGCTCCAATGGAATACTGCAAGTCTGATTCCCGACTTGGCAAAACTCCGCCCTTGTTTCTCCCAATTCCAGCAAATCAAAGTCGTCGGACCCTGCCCCAGAATCCGCATCATCAAATTCATCCTCGTCGTCAGATTCAACGGCCGAGCTACGCCGTTGCAGCTCATCCTCATCACTCGACACAGTCTCCCTACTACCGGGAGAAAACTCCGAATCAAACCTCGACACCTTAAAGTTATTCTTCTCAATCGCCATGGAACATTAACACACCCAAATCACCCCCAACTACCCAATTAACCAAATATCAAGAATTCCCAACCGTTATCGGACAGAGCCAAATCAAAACCCTAAAAAGAACAATATCAAATTAAAATTTTAAAAGCAAACCGAAGTCCTAAAATCTGTGACTATTTACACAAATCGAAGCAAGAAAAATCGGTGAACAAACAATTACTCCAAAAAACAAAAAACCCACAAAGAATCTTTTAAAATAGGGATTTTATCGAGTACCTCATTCGTGAGTCGAAGAGCTTCTATGGCGAAATTGGAGAGCAGAGGGAAAAGTTCGAGACATCGAAGGTGTCGCGGAGGTACGAGAATTTGTGGTGCTCAGAGCGAGAGAGAGACGGATTGTGTTGGGGGTAAATCTGTGGAACCCTAGGGGCGAGGCGGTTATAAATAGAGAAAGAGAAAGAGGGGTCGCAGGGATGAAGAAGACGATGGTGACGTGGAGGGAGGAGGGCTGTCTGATTGGGGAGGCCGAAGAGGACGAGAGAAAAAGACGAAAAAGGGCAGAGGGATAATAGAGATAGAGAAAGAGAAAGGGAAGGCGTGTGCGCAGTGGTAGAGAGAGAGTGGAAAAGGCTTTGCTTTGGTTTGGTGTGAGAGAGAGAGAGTGAGAGACGGAGACGACGACTCACTGAGTCGGCCAGCGAGTGAGGTGATAGACCGTTGTCATTCTGACTCATCCCTCCTCGCTGGGCCTCGGTTTTTGGGCTTCCCGGATCGCCGCCTGCAGTAGCTGGTGTCTACATCCGACGTCGTTTTTTCTGCGTGCCATGCTTTTTGCTTTCTGTAGTAGATATTAGGGCTGGTCATGTAAAAAAAAAAAAAAAGATATTAGGGCTGGTCATTGTGGGCCACGGCAATCTGTCGTTGGTGCATTCTTCGTATTTATTGAATCTAACGAACAAATTAAAGTTTGATTTTAATATTAGTGAATATTTTCATATTACTCTAAAACATAATTGCTTTTTGTAGGCGGTTGGAAAATACCTATAATTGTCTTAGATACGGCGGTTTGCAGTTGTAGGGGTAGAGAAAACAGTTAATAACCGCTAATTGCCTATCCTATAGTACCCCAAGTGATTACTAGGTTAAATCGAAAAGTTTATTACTTTACTGGGTAGTCTGGGTTCAATAGGATTCATTGGAAGTAAAAAAAAAAATTGGTCTTTTAGTTCTGACTGAATGTTTTATTAGGACAACTGAACGTTCGACCTACAATCCTAGAACTGTTGGGTAATAGAACACCAAACGTTTGGTGGTCCACAATCAAACCCTATAAGTACTCCCTCCCTTGCCCCTTTAAATCTCACTCTGCCCTTATTGCCCGAAGAAAACTTTGTTTATGTGTGAGTTTTGGAAGAATATGGGAATTTCTTAAAGGCTTTGCTTCAAGAATGTAGTCTTCTAAGCCTAGCTTGTTCTTTACTTAGTCGTTATGTTGTTTAATTAAGTGTTTTTCATAGTTTACCTTGAAAGTTCCAAGCTTGTAGTTATGTTGTTGGCTTTAATCTTGATTTAAGCATGGGTTAACATTTTAATAATGTTAGACGTAGTTTCTTCTACATAAAGATATTATTTTGGACTAGGACTTTGTTAGTGATCAGGTTATGGCCTTAGAACCTGCTTAGAAGTGGTTTAGTAACTTTTTTTGTTTGAAATGAGTTTTCTACCCAGCATCGAACAATCGAACCTCTCTGGCCGAACGTTCGAGCTTCTCTATTCAAACATTTAATGGTCACGCAAAAAGTTTGTTTTGAACATGCTTAGGTCTAGGACTTGTCTTACCTTGAGTTTAGAACTAATAATAAGTATTTTCTCATATTATGATGGTGTGAAACCTTTGGAGGAGTTTGTGGATGAACTATATGACCCAAGTGAGTACAAACTCACATGAATACTTGTTGTTACTTTTCCGTATTGCGTGAATATTTTATGTGCACCGAATATGCATTTTTACAACTCTCATGAATTCTATTTTGTGAAAATGTATGTTAATTAAGCAAGATAATGAAAATAAGAGATTTGAAAGAGCATGCATGTAAAATATGTACAAGATTAATTGCATCGTATGCCATGGTACATCAGTATGTGCGGGATAACAACAATAGACTTACTATACAAGTTAACTTTATAGTCAAATGTGTGTATATTTATATGTGTCTTGGATCCAATGGTTGCTCGTGATTGGTATAGCCATGTTTGATTGGCAAGTCACTACAGAGCGTACATCATTAGTAGCGTGGGTCACTCGAGTTCAGACTTGGTTGGGCTACTAGTGTTATGGACGGGAGCATGCAATATTTGAGTTACCGATATTATATTACAGGTCCATTGAAATAGCGTCAACCTTGCTGAGAATGGGTAATATCTTAGGTAGACCATTGTTAACACAGTTTTCGGTCACCCTGGAGAACTTGAACTGTTTTAAGGTGATGGGGAACGCCGGGGTCTCATTTGCAATGGGAGAAATATTTTAGAGTAGAATGGTAGAAGAAGTGAGGAAAAGGTGATTAGAATCAGGGCTTAGCTTTTCAAATAATTCCTCTGTTTTATTCAGGATGCACATTTTACATTTATACATGCATATATCTAACCATTGCACGTTTGGTGGTGCAAGGACATGTACTCAGTGCAATATCCTACAAGGGATGGTCGAAATCTTCTGTTTGGTGGTGTAGGGATGTGCGCCTGTCAGGTTGGACATCCACCTCGTTCGAACGTCCTCGTGGCTGTATGAGGATGGTTTGGCCATGCTGAGGGCCCTTCGAGACATGTTTGCTAGGCGAAAGGGGGCTCTAGGCAATCTGCTTCGGGAGAGCCCTCGCCTCGCCTCTAACGAGCTATTTTTCTCTCCAACAACCATGTATAATAGTTATGATCTATTACGACATTAGTTTTCTGCATTAAAACTTAAAAGTGATTGTCGTTGGGAATAAATCCACTAGGGGTGGGTATCAGATCGGTCATTGTCGGTAAGGGCACTTTCGCTTACCGATTCGTAAAAGTCGGTTAAGTCGATTAATTAACCTACTTCATACCGACAAGGAATAGGTTCGACTTTTTCGGTTAATTGGTTAGTCGGTTAATAGGTGGTTGGTTAAATCAGTTAATTGTCGGTTACAAGTTTTCATGTTAAGACTTATCAATTTCCTTGTAACTATAAAGAATATGTTTTCTAAATGAAAAGAAAAAGTAAATTCATGGAAAATAGACCAAAATGACAACCACAAATCAGCTAAACAAACATAATAAGGAAATTTTCTAGATAAAATTCAAAATTCACTTGAAAAATCGGCTATGTCAGTTAACCGATAAAAAAAAAATTCTACCACCTACAAAATTGAACCAATATTGAAACAATCTTTTTATTCCGCCTATCGACCGTCGAAAGTCGGTTGTCAGTCGTTGACGGTTCAGTGGCGGTTGATAAACAGTCGATAAGCGGTAAACGGTTAGTCTGTCCACCCCTAACCCCCACACTTCTCAAAAATTGTAACTATACTCTTAGGGTAGAATAACAAAGGCAATGCATGATTTGCTTGTGAAAATACACATTTACTTCTACATATAACAAAATTTCATTTCATACTCAACTCTGAGGTTTACTTACTAAGTCTTACACTTACGCAGTATTTGCGGCTTGTCAGGCTATCTGTTTTAAAGGAACTTATAAAAGGGAGAAGCCAAAAGTCTAGTTTGCAATACCACATTTGATTGAAATGACTATTTTTGGTTAGAAACTCTAAGTTTATGATTGATGATAATACATGCATACCTTGAGATTTTTAACTATCTCAAAACTATTATTTTCACCTTCCGCTTACATTTACTTTGAGTATGTTAGACGGAAGATTTCTTCAATTAGTTATCAATTAACTGAACTTAGAAATTGCCAGTAACCCTACCAAAATGGTCAAGGTCCAGTTTTTGGGCATTACAATCAAAGTTGAACAGATAGCCAAAGCAGAGCAATGAGTTCCGTATCAAGCTATTGAGAGATTGGTTGCCCAATGAAAGATGAGGGAGACCATCGGTCGTGTAAGAACATCAGGGATTCGATGACACAATTCAGACATCCGAAATTGACCATCAAATTACAACCTCCATGCGCTCTCCCTGAATCATCACCAAAGCATGTGACTTGAGTGGACCAAGGCATAATAGCTAGGCTCCATGCTAGCCATGCCAATTAGGCTTGGGTGGCCCAGCAACGTCTCTCCTTACCATTTAGAAAAAAGCCCAACAATAGTGGCACCAAGATAGGTAGCTCAAAAAGGAGGCTCTCGTTAGCTCAACACAAGGCCTAGTCTGATACCTAAAAAGAAGGTCTCATTCAAAAATAAGAAGTTGGAGAAGGGTTGTCAAACCCAAGCCGTTCAGATGAAATATGTAAGTTAAGGGTTGTAAAATGAAAGTCCATTCAACATTAAAGACAATCATGTGATCACCTTCCCTGATAGAACAAGGATGCCTCAATGGGCCGAAGCAACAAGGTGACGCCCTCTTATACAAGTGAACATCGAAAGAGGGAAATACCCTGCATCACCTCAACAAATGATGATCATAGTTAAATCTTACCAATGATGCGATATCCATAAACAAAACTTAAGAATTGTTTTATGGGAATAAAAAGGGAAGTTGTACTTTAGAAGGCAAGATGTGGTTTAGCAACTCTATCGTTAGGCCATGAACACATTGTGTGGCTTGACACAATGAATGGGTCATAAGAATTCTAACACAGAGTTTGTATGTAGCGATTTGAATGGTTAAACTTCAACGAATTTCTTAAGCCTTGACAAGTCACCCTCTCAAGTAGTTCCAACCATTTATGCACCTTGGGATTAGCAACTTATGTATTTGGGAAGTAAAGACAATGTGTGAGAATCTTATGGGTGAAGCTAAACACATGCACGCCGGCAAATTTTTTTTTTTAATATTAAAAAATTAAAAAAAAATTAAAATTAGCCTGGCGTGCTGTGAATCACGGCCCGAATCTTATTTCTCACCTACCCATCTGATAATCCACTACTCAAGGTGAAAGGGGATCTCGCATCACTCTTTTCTCACCTCTTTTGCATTGTTCAACGGAAGGTTAACTCTCCTATAAAGGAACATAACTGAAGCAAGAAAAACAATTCAACGTAGTACATTCATCATAGACCAGAATAAAGCACAAACGATAAAAAGTATTAGACTTGGTTTCCACCCATTCCATAATTCAAAATGTGTCTAAGGATAGCCTTAGATGGAGCCTTGTTTAACACATACACAACAATTTTAGGGCTTCATTCCATTAGAAATAAAGGGAGATGAGAATTACTAAGCATGCTCCTAACCATGTCCATATGTGTGCGATTCCTTCTTTCTGCTACACCATTTTGTTGTGGTGTGCTAGACATCGTGCATTGAGTAACAATACCTTCCTCTTCAAGGAATTTCGCAAATAGACGACTTATCATTGTCCATTTTCTGTGTACCTACCATAGTACTCTCTGCCTCTATAATAGTACCTACGATCTTGATTTTCTTTTCCTTTTGTTTCTCTAGTTCTATCTTATAGGTCTTGAAAGCATTTAATGCATCAACCTTATCATTCAGAAGATAGAGGTACATAAAACGTGTATGGTCATCAATAAAGGATATAAAATATCTTTGGTCATTCAGGCAAAGAGTAGGAAAAGGTCAACATAGATCAGTTTGTATGATCTCAAGAATCTCAGAACTCCTTTTGGCACCTGTTGTAGTCTTGTTGGTTTGAAAATCAAACAAACCCCTCTGTTTCGAAAAGTGTCCCAAGTGGTACCTGTAAATATTAAAAAGACACACTTAGTACTTCTGTCCATAATTTGTCCAAAAATTTAACGGAACTATACCTCAGCACGCTTAAAAAGGTGACACATATCCCAAATGCTACATATTAATACCAAATCAACAGATTGGCTGATGTTGCATTATATCATAGGTGGTACCTATGCTTTGGATGCCACATATGCTTAAAAAAATAATAAAATAATGGAAAAATTAAAATTAAAATAAATAAATAAATATTTTAAACTTAAGAATTGAAAAAATAATAACCCTTTAAAAAAAAAAAAAAAAATCTGGAGAGTTGGGGTGCTTGTAGGGGTGTCAAGAAATACCAAGAAACCGGGGAACCTATTTTGAAACCGGTTGAAAAAACTGATAATCGGGTATCCCAGTTCTGGTTCCAATTTTTGGCACCCAATTATAATCGGGTAACCGGGTACCAATATATATATGTATTGCTTTTGTTTTTCCTTTAGGTTTAGCACTTTTTTCACTTCCGCCTCCCTCACGCACAACTCCCTCCTTTCTTTCTCTTCTCCCTTTTGCTTTCTTCTCTTCTCTTCCCTACCAACACACATACACGTACATGAGAGAGAGAGAGCTCTGGAGATTGAGAGAAAGAGATAGAGATAGAGATAGAGATAAAGTTGCTGGCCGTGAAGGAAGAAGAAGAAAGAAAGAAAAAGAGGAAGAAGAAGAAGAAAGAAAGAAAGAAAGAAAGAAAAAGAGGAAGAAGAAGAAGGATTCTGGCCATAGGTAAAATCCTTACCATTTTCTTGTAAATTTTGTTATACTTGTGGGATTAGAAGCTAGAAATTGTGAGGATTTGTGAGACTTTGTGTTGGGTCTGAAAATTAGGGTTCATGTATGGGATTTTAGGAATTTTGCTATATTGTTGAAATCTCTAGTTTCTCTTTGAGTTTTTGTTCTACTCATTGAATTTCAAGTTTGAAATCATAATAATTTAGGGAATTTTTGATTAGATCCGAATTTGGAAGAATTTTAGTAAGAAGCTAGATTCCTAAAATTAACTTGGGGCTTTTGTGTTGTAATACCCCGAAATTTATACTCTAAAATAAAGGTTATCTTAATATCAAGTATAGTAAGGATTTACAATTTTATTAAGATTTATACGGAGTTATATAAGTAGACTTGATGTGAAAGATGATGGAAATTGTTAGTTAGAAATTTAGTGGGTTATTGAAAGAAAAGTCACATTGTTTTGGACACCGAAAATTCAATAATTGACCTTAAATAAAACTGCATTAAATTCTTGTATAATGATGAGAAATGAAGATTTTAAAAGTGGTTTCATGATTTTTGGACTCTTGTAGAAGGAGTTATGATTTTTAGAAGATGCAAGTGTCAAAATAGAAATTTCAGTCAAACATAGCCACTGAATTTCGAGGAACTTTTGAGGTACTAAAAAGTTATGAGTTGCTATGATTTTTAAATATATGGTGAGCCTTTGAATGAAAAAATTTTTAAGACAAATTTCGTATCATTTGGAGTTAAATTGAAAGAGTTATGATCTTTCCAAGTTTAATAGGTCAAGCTGTCAAGTAGTTAAAGTATCTGCGATTTGGGAAATTAATTGGATGGGTTAATGATGTTCATAGGCCACTATTTTTGGGTAAGTGGTAGTCAAAAGGTTCAGGCTCATTGAGAATTAATTGTATATTTTTATGACCACGTTCTGATGTAAATGCATGAGGAGTTTTTTTTTTTTTTTTTTTTAAAAAAAAGCTTGACAAATCATCAAGCTCAAGATGACACATGGCCTTGTATTATAAACTACTTGGGGACCAAGCTGGTCCCCAACAATGACTTATTTAAGGAGGGGCTTGCCCTTCTTCTGAAAGCAAGAAACGTAACACAGAAGAGAAAGAAAAGAGAGGAAAAAAAAAAAAAAAAAAGAAGTGAAAGAAAGAAGAGGAAAAAAGAGGAGGAAGAAGAGAAAGAGGAAGGATAGAGAAACCCATAAAGTTTTGCAAGGTAATTCTTAATCTCAAGCCTTGTGATTAATTTTGAAGAAATTTTGAATGAGCTTAGTTAATTGTGTTGATTTATAGGTAACATATTTTGATTCATAGGTGTCTCTATTGATAGATATTATAAATTCGTGGGTTTGTTGGATGAAATTGCAAATGCGTTTTGATTTGTAGTATTTAGTAATAATGATTTTTGGGTTGTTAAGTGATTGGGTAATTGGAGGTGACTTTTTGGTTCTTGTTTTGTTAGCCGAAAATTGGGACAAGCCTTGAGTTTACTCTGACGATCGAAAGTTGGATTGATGCATACTAGACGACTCTTTGATTTTGAGGAATTAATGTATTGATGATGTTTCGGTTATGAATTTAGGTAAATAGATAATGATTAACACACATTAGGTAACCTATCTAAGACCTTGCATGTTAGATTTCAATTTATCAATAAGCATGGAAATTGGTGTTGGTTGACTTATGAGAAAAATGTGATTATGCCTAGGTGCAATTAATACTATCTTGATGTTTTGGATTTTACTGATTGTAAGTTAACGGATGGCTTGGCTGGAGAAAAATGATGATTTGATGATGGATTTATATTTTGGCTAAGGATAGACGATGGTGGGATAGAGATTAGAGTTAAGATCCTTAGCAACTAAGTGATGCATGATTGAAACCTGTAAACGAATTGATGACTAAGGTACTTTTTACCTCCGTTGTAGGAATTGTAAGTTGGATGCAGAATCAAATAAGGGCATGCGATGCCAGGCAAGGGGACACAACACTAAAAACCCTAACATATTTTATTATAAACCTTTGGAAAAATGTTGGGAATTTTATAAATCATTCACTTACATGATTTGAAATTGCAATTCCTTTCATATTTTGATGCCAAGTTTTATTCAATCATATGTCATGGTTTAAGAATTTTACGTATTAGAATTTCCTCATTTTTATGAGTTATGCATGAATGCAATTTTGAATGAAACAAGCTCACAAGGTTTCATGGTATAGTATACAGTTATAGATGAGCTTACAAGATCATAGGACATGTTACATGTGCATTCATATTTATAAATGTTGAACCCTGAGGACTATTATAGTCACGAACAGTATCAGATCACATGGGTAGCATGGCAAGCACACCGAAAGATGGTTACGAGAAGGTGTGTGCTATCGGCCGAATGGCCTTCACCTAGGGAAGATCCCAACCTGGTAGCTCTCCCCTGTGACGACATGATGAGTATATAGGTCCTTCGAGACAAGCCAACGTACGCCGCTCATGGTAAAATTGTGGAGTCGGGTCAAACGTTAAAACAACTATTTTGAAATAAAAGTAAAAGGAAGTGCTTACTCATTTACTATTCTTGCATGATTGAGATTATGGCATAAAAATCCGCATAGCATGTTTATAGCATAAAAATCCGTATAGCATGTTTATAGCATTTTTACTACGGTGTTATGGCTATTTACTAAGTTATTGAACTCACCCCTTCTCCCTATAAATTTTTCAAATGGCTCTATATATCATAGTACTGAGGACAGGGGTACTGGTGCGCCTCTTAGTTGATAAAGACCTGATCCTCTGGCCCAATGACTAGGATACTTGGACTTATTGGTTATGAGGTTATTGAATACTAGCACATTATGAGTTTGTGATTTCTTAATAGTGGGAGTTTTAATGCTTTGGTGATGTTATGTTTTTGTAGTAAACATATGGTAGGAGAAATAATTTTTGTTTAATAAGAAAATGTTGCAATTGCTCCCAATCACTCTACCTTTAGAAAGAGTTTAAAAAACCTCTTCAGTTCCTTGTATTGCATGATATTATGTTTTCCTATGATGCATGCGTTTATTCAGTAGCCTAAAAGGTGACATAGTAGCCTATAGATTCCATAGGAACCTTAAAATGCAGTTTGGAGCTTTTGGTCAGATTGCCTAAACTCACTAACCAGGCAGACGTACACCCTCAAGCTCGTACGTACGACTAGGAAACCAGGCATCTGCCCTTAAGCCTCACATTCGTGTATTTTAGAGTTCAGCAACCCCTTTTGTTGGATAAGGCTTAGCATCCTACTCATAGAAGTCCTCTAGTACTGTGCATAACGATGTGTTATATTTCGTTATAGCATGGTTTTTCTGATGTTAGAGGACTTGAGTGAGCAAACGAGGTAAGTAAACACTTACAAACACTTTCCTTAAAAACATGGGATAAGTCATTTGACTGACCACACGTATGATATGAGCATGTCTACTTTTTGTAATAACTTGGTAACTGCTTTAATAATTGGTTGATAAAATGCATCGTATGACATGGTACACCGATATGGCGGTATAATGGTTATGGGCTTACTATATAGACTATTTTATGGTTAATGTGTATGTGTGTGAGCTTTGGATCCAATGGTTTCGTGACCAGCGCAGCCATTCCCTAATGGTTGGTCACTACAGGACATACATCAATAGTGGTGTGGGCCACCCAAGGTCATACTCGGTCGTGTCACTAATGTGATGGACGGTAGCGTACAATGGTCAAGGCACCGGCATTGTATTACGGGTCGCTCTGGACAGCACCAACCCAGCTGAGAAGGGGTAATATTTCGGTTAGACCATACATGAGAGTTATGACCTATAAAGCATTAGTTTTTTGCATTAAAAGACTTAGGCGATTTTCGCCGGGAGTACACCACTCTTTTATTAATCAAATAACACTTTTATGGTGTATTAACGGAGGCAATACCTCTTTTTAAATGTTTACTGAAACTGCACGTTTATTTTTATATAAATGGGCTCATGTCATTCCTAATTTTGAGGTTTACTTACTAAGTCGTTAGCGTGGTTGCCACTACAGCTTTATCTAAAGATTCTTTATATAGTTATCAAGTTTGCCATTTATTATTGATTAGTTGCTACATGTCTTTATTTGAAGAATATACTTGTCTCTGTAATGATTTATAGTTTTCACAGATTTATTACACATTCCTATACATTAACTCTGAAAATGCTTAGAGAGGGAATTCCTCATTTAGCCACCATTTGGTTTAAGTGGGGTAATTGCCAGTAACCCTGCCAGGTTAGCCGAGGCTAATTATGGGGGCGTTATAGTATGGTATCAGAGCACGGTCTTGCCGGCCGTAGCGGACAATATGAGAATAGGCTGCAATACCATAGGGATAAATCTTAAAAGACCGGAGCATAGGATAGACCTAGGTCCGTTGTTTGTTGTTTGATTGAAGTGCGGGCTAGAGTAACAACCTTCTTGATTGCTTAACATAGGGTTGGACAGGATCACATCTTGTCGTATAACCCATTAATTTAAATAGGTCATGTTTGGGTTGACCTGTGAGCACCCAACACACCAACACAAATTATCAGTCCTAGATGCAACCACTTCAAAAGTCACTCTTTCCATTAATCCAAGTCAAATTAATTTTTTTTTTTTTTTTTAAAAAAAAAAAAAGCTAAAAGTCAAAGCTAGAAAAATATTCCTGGTTGAAGCCTCTCTCCTCGCTCTGCCCTCTCTCTTCTTATCTCCTAGAAACCCTAGCCGCCGACTAGTCTGGGAGGGGGGAAGAATCTCATTTCTTCTCCCCTCCTCCCTTCCCCTTCTCCTAGTTTCCCTTTCCTTGCTTTCCTTCCTTATGAAGGTTTTGGTTCTTCATGGTTTATAGTTTTCTCTAACCACTTTTGTTATCACCTTGTGCGATTTATCCCCCATCCTCCCAAAATCGCATCACCCGTGCTTCCTTTGCCGTCATGCCGCCTCGTCTGCACCGCCAAATCGCTTCCTTCATTCGGATCTGTTTTGGGTTTCGGTTTTTGCTCTTTTGGAGCTAAAGTTGTCTTCCTCTGTCAAATCGGCCTTCCAGCCTCGCTCCGGCACGACTTCCTCAACTCCCTTGCAGGTGGTTCTGGTTTTTGGGTTTGGATTTATGCTTATCCTTTGTAATTTATTTTACTGCCTTGTATTGCTTTATTTGAGCTTGTTTGTGAGGATTTCTATTGCCAAATGCCGGTTTGCTTCTCCTTCAGACCCATTTCGATTTCTTACGTTGCTTACCTTCCTTTGGCATCCTTTTGGATGCCTTGTTCTTTGCTTGCTTGTGGGTTACCTTCGGGTGTCTCTAGGTTTTGCCTTTTTAACCACTTTTAGAAGCCTTTCTGGAGAGGCCTGGGTCATTTATGACCTATTGCCTACTATTTGTGTATTTTCTGCATTGTAATTTTCATTTTGTGTGTATTGTTGGGGAGCCCACCCCTTATTTGGTGTTTTAATCCTGTACCCGCTCCTTATTTGCTTAGAAAAAAAAAAAGAAAAAAGAAAAAAGTCACCTTTTTTTAAAAAATAAAAATAAGGGGTAATTATCTTTTCTCCTATGAAATATAACGCATTTTCACTTTGCTCCCACGAACTACCAACCCTACTGCTCAACCTCTAAGAACTACCATTTTGTGTCCAAAGCCTTCCTTCCGTCAGTCAAAGGCGTTAACTTAGGCGGTCTACCCGTCACTTTGCCGCTATGAACTACAATTTATTGTCACTTTACCTTCATGAGCTATAACGCATTGTTACTTTGCCCCCATAAACTACAATGTATTGTCATCTTAACCATCTGAGTTAACGCCTTTAACTGATGAAATTGAGAGTTTTTGGCACAAAATGATAGTTCATGGGGGTCGAGTAGGGTTAATAGTTCATGGGGGCAAAGTAAAAATGCGTTATAGTTCATAAAGAGAAAATGTATTTACCTCTAAAAATAAATAGTTATTGTTTTACAAATACGCCTAGTTTGTTTTTTTTTTTTTTCTAAAAAAAAAAAAAAAAACAAATACTCCTAGTTGATTATTGATGACGGTGTTGTTGCAGGTGTATTCTACTGCGGTAGTCATAGGCTTACCAAATCACTAAAGAAGCTCTGCCAAGAATTTTGCCTAAACTCATCAACTCGCTTCCACTTTCACAAGGAGAACTTCTAGCTTAGTTTTTTCACACCGCTAAAATTTAGTAGACAGGCAATTTTTATTTATTTTTTAATAATTTTCTTAACAACACATGTTCCTATTCTTGTGATTAGTATTGTGCAATATTCAGCAAAGTATACACATGTACATAGAAGAAATAAATTTTGATTAATTCAGATTCTATGTTTATCGTTCACCTCATAGCCGCCTTCACCAAATTGCTCTCTCTTTATATATAGGGTTAAATACCAAATATCCCCTGGGGTTTGGTAACTTTATTTTTATCCCCTTGGGGTTTCATTTTTATCACAGGACCTTCCTGGGATTTTGAAAAATGACCAAGTTAGTCTATCCGTTAGTTGACCGTTAGGACTGACACGTGGATCAATCAGATGTTGACACGTGGCACATATTTAATTTTTTTTAAATTAAAAAAATAAAAAAGAAAATAAAAAAAATTGGGGGTGGCTCCTTGGCCATTTGGGGGTGGCCTTTGGCCATGGGGGCCAGAGGGGGTGGCCTAGCCACCCCCTGGGCACTAGGGGGTGGCTCGAGGGGGTGGCCGAGCCACCCCCAGTTTTTACAAGGGGTGGTTTCGGCCACCCCCTGGTGTGCAGGGGGTGGCTTGGCCACCCCCATTCGGCCAGATAGGGGTGGCCTAGCCACCCCCATGGCCATAAGGAGCCACCCCCAATTTTTTTTTTTTGTTAAAATACCTTTTTTAAAAAATTTTAAAAAATTAAATAGATGCCACGTGTCAATATCTGATTGGTCCACGTGTCAGTCCTAACGGTCAACTAACGGATTGACTAATTTGGTCCTTTATCAAAATCCTAGGGGGTCCTGTGATAAAAATGAAACCTCAGGAGAGTAAAAATAAAGTTACCAAACCCCAGAGGGGGTATTTGGTTTTTAACCCTTATATATATATATTGACAGATTGGTTAGCCATGGCTGTGGCCAAACAAATCATGCACGGATAAGGTATGAATAGAAGAAATTTCTTATTGTATTTGTGATATTGTAACATTAATTAGAGTATACATGGATTTAACGTTTATAAAACATATCAAATTGGAAAAAAAAAAAACAAACAAACAAACAAACAAACAAACTTTGATAGGAAGGGAATGATACCCCTCACGTGCTCCTGCTTTGATCATTTGAACAATATGATGTAATTTTCTTTCAAATTAGGTTAGAAGAATTTTCTCAAACACAATTATTAAATTGACGTATATTTTGAATACATGTCAATTTAATAGACTCGATACCAAGTTAGAAGAAAACTTTATCCCAATTTAATAGGCCGAAACTCTTCCTAGAAGTGCCTTAAAATTGTGACATGTGGCGTGAACCCATTTTTTTTAAAAGGTTACACCCGTTTTTTAAGGCATAAACCGAAACTCCTCCTAGAAGTGTCTTAAAATTGCGACATGTGGCGTGAACCCATTTTTTTTTTAAAGGTTAGACCGATTTTTTAAGGCATAATTTTTTAACCGGTTTTGTACTTAAAAAATGGGTCATTAATTGCGTTAATTATATTTCAAGAGTTTTTCATATGTAAATTATTCAATAAATTAAGTATTATTAATGTCCGAATCAAATAAGGAAACAAATAATATAAATCAAATTATTTTTGAAGTAATAATCTGGAATCTTATTCATGCCCAAAAAGAGCGAAAAATCAAGAGGTGGAATGAGATTCCTCCCACTGTACAATACCACTAATGTTGGGTGGAAGAAAATTCCATCTAACACCAGTGACATGGGTCCTAGCCAATACGGCTAGTGCGCGCGTGAGCGGCTGCATTTGCTGATCGTCGGATGTAAGTAAATCGTGCAGAGTTCAACTGCCTGAGTCCGAGCTTTATGTCCTCCACCAAATGCCCGTAATTGCTGCTGCAGTGTCTCTCCGAATTGACCTCCCGAACCACCTGTAGAGCATCCCCTTCGAATATAACATTCCGGAAGCTTTGTTCTTGGCAAAATATGACAGCATTGATAGCAGCAATTGCTTCAGCAACCACCGGCTCCACTGCAAGTCTTTGATGCTTACTAACAGCGGCTAGAAATTTTCCTTTCTCATCCCGGATGATAATCCCCAATCCTATTATTTTCTTAGTAGAATCCACAGCAGCGTCCCAATTAATCTTCACCAGATTTGTGGGGGGCCGCACCCATGTTTATCCTCTGTGGGAAAGCTACTGGCCGGTCCGAATTAAACTTGATGATAAGTTGGTCTGCTTGAAATCTCCAAAACTGTCTCAACTTCTTTCAGAATTTGGTTGGGTGGACTGAAAGTTCCACCAAAGACCACCGTATTCCAAAAAACAATTATTATGTATTAATACGTCTAGGATTATATATATATATATATATATATATATATATATAAAATAGCTGAAACTTCTCTTAAAAGTGCGACATGTGGCGTGAACCCATTTAAAAAAAATAGGCTAAACCGATTTTTTAAAGCATAATTTTTGAACTGGTTTTTTAAGAGCGAACTAGTCATTAAATTAGCTTAATTAAGAAAATTTAATTATATTTCAATAATTTTTCTTATATGTAATTTCATTAAGTTCAAAAATTTAATGCAAGATATTATTATATTTTTTTCCAAAATTTACTACTCTCCAAAATTATAAAAAGACAATATTTAAAATTTAAAAACATACAAGAATGTTTTTTTTTTTTTTTGAAATGGGTCGAATTTCATTAAAGAGCTTAAAGTTGCTCAGGAAGAATAATTTCTGTTACACAAGTTGGGAACGTTCCCCTCCATATCTGATCATCATCTAGAGTTAAAGCCAGTTTCGCAAGTTGGTGAGCTACGCCATTACCCGTCCTTTTAACATGCTGCACCTTCCAGTTCTGGACAGAGTTGAGAAGATCCAGAGCATCATTCATCAAAGCCCCAAAACTGTTCCAACAACTCTCTTTGTTGTTTAAAGCTTTGATGACCTCCATAGAATCACCCTCCAATATGACCCTCTATAAACCCAACTGACCAATCATCTCCACTATCATCCATGTCGCGATTGCTTCCGTAGAAGCTGGATCTAATATGAAGGGTCTGTTTGTGCACTTCGTAGCTATCACTTGGCCTTCATGATCTCGGGCTTTGATGCCTACTCCCATCTTCTTTCGCCTCTTGTCAATTGCAACGTCTCAGTTGAGTTTTATACATCCCTTAAGAGGCTTATGCCAAACCAACATCACATTATCGCTGGGAATTGGACTTTGGCTCTGTCGTGCTTGCCCAGCTTTGGTGAAAGCCTCCATTTGATCTGTTGCTTGCTGTATCACTCTCGCTGGCAATATAAATTAATCACCAAAGACCACCTTATTCCTTCTGAGCCAAATCTGTTGAGCCACAACCCTCTCCATGTCCGAGTCCTCCAACTTGTCCAATCACGAGTAATTATAGAAAGCCTACTTGTGTCCTAATGTGGTTATTAAAATTACCATTGAACTTGTAATTTTGATTAAATAGCGATTTTAATAGCCACATCATTCTGATCAATGTCTCTTCTCTCTACGCTCTGCTAGGGTTTCGTAGCGACTCACGCTAGGGCATACATAGATAGCGTTTTGTTCTTGAACCTTCTTAGCGGAGAGTTATCTGTGAGGAGTGGTGAGTGAGAGATCGTGTGTGAGGGGATGAGAGACACAACTGAGGAGCTGGTGACCCTTTGGGGTAAGTTTTCACTGTCAGAGGAGGAAGGTGCACCAATAGTAATCCAAGAGAGAGCAATGGATCCAAATATTCAACGAGGTCAATCTTGCTTGGTTGGAAAACTTTTGGCAGATAGGTACATTGGAAAGGATATTTTTAGGACACCTTTGATTCGGATTCGGAAGCCGACTGGAAGAGTTACATTCAAGGAGGTGGGATCTAATCTTTATCTCATTGAATTTGAACATGCATGAGATAAAATCAAGATCATGGAGGGACGGCCTTGGACCTTTGACGGCTATCTTATTTCTTTGGCTGAGTTTGATGGGCTGACTCCTATTTCGGAGTTGAATTTTGATAAAGCGGCACTTTGGGTGCGAATGTATAATTTGCCTCTCGCTTGCGTGGGGAAGGATGTCTGTTTGCAGATTGGATCATCAGTTGGAGAGGTTGAGGATGTTGATGTGTTAGATGATGGTATCGGATGGGGCAAGTTTTTTAGGGTGAAGATTGTGGTTGATCTCTCTAAACCACTAGCTAAAGGAAGAACTATAATGGTAAAGAATAAGCAAATTTGGGTAGCTTTTCAATATGAAAAGTTATCGAAATTCTGTTACTTTTGTGGTGTAGTTTGGCATGGGATTAGAAGGTGTGGTGGTCTAGGAGAAAGAAAGATGAAAGAGACGGAGAGTGAAGCACAGTATGGTTCTTGGCTCAAGGTTTCTTCTTCAAAACACAGATTGGGGCCTGGGGAGGACGATCACAAAACTTAAGGTCGGAAAGAGCGTGGGATGTAGGCTTCACAGATGAAGGGACGAAACACACCTCAACTCGTGACAGAAAAGGGAGAGATAGACGAGAGGAGGTGAATCACGGTGGTAGGTAGTCAGATACGGAGGAGCTAACACCGCGAGAAGGGGAGGAATCTTTTCCTTCGTAGCAGACAGTAACGCCTCAAACGGCAAGAGCTGAATATGGAAAGAAAGTAATGAGATATGATGATGATACGGAAGGCATGTTCGATGGGAAGATTCTGGCTCTCCTAATATTAGTGATATAGGGCAGAAATCTCAGGATACTACAATTAATAGCGAATTGAGGATTAATGAAGAAGAAGATATTATGGGGAATTTCCAAAGCACAAGATGATCTAATGTTTATGTGGGCAAGTGGGACACATTAAAAGAAAAAATGGTCTGGGGTACAGCAGAGAAGGAATACGTGGATAAAATTCAGAATAATATGAGAAAGTTTTTCAATGACGTGGAGGGCTCAACCCACAAATTATCGCTACCTATTGCTCAAAATCGACATGTAGCTCAAAAGGGAGCTAGGAAGGGACACATGGGGCACCTTGAGCAAACTGGGGAGTGGAGAAAGTCGCCAATGTGGAGGCGCAAGGAACGTGATGGTAGTGGAGAAGAGAGCACACACGATGGGGAACAATTGCAGCAAGGAAAAAGAAAAGGTGTTTCTTTGGTGGAGGAGGCTGGAAGAAGCCAAAGGAATAAAGGAAAATCAAATGTAATTGTAGCAACTAGCATGGCGGAGGTTGGGTCACAGCCCCGCCGTCAACAATGAGTGCCTTATGTTGGAACTGTTGGGGGCTTGGGATCCCCCAGACGGTTCGCGACCTTTGCCAAATGGTAAAGGAAAAGAAACCCTGTTTGGTTTTTCTTATGGAAACCAAAATGATGAATAAAAAAATTGAATTTTTACTAATAAAATTGGGATATGATCAAATGTTTGTGGTTGAAAGTGTGGGTCGTAGTGGAGGGTTGGTTCTCCTTTGGCATGATGAGTTTCAGGTGACTATACAAAACTTCAACCGTAGACACATCAATGCGGTGATCAAAAGAACGAATGATGGGAGTGTAAATTCACTAGCTTTTTTGGGCACCCAGAAACTGCAAAGAGAAGGGAGGCATAGGCTCTATTGCGACATATTGCATTGTTTTCCCCCGTCCCATGGCTATGCATGGGGGATTTCAATGAAATTGTTCATCTTGGTGAGAAGTGGGGAGGGGGAAGAAGGGCGGAAGCCTCATGGAAGGGGGGAGAAAGGCACTCATGGACTGTAATTTAAATGACTTGGGGTTTTAGGGTCCAAAATTCAATTGGACCAATGGGAGGCATGGAAGATACAAAGGAAAGACTGGATAGGACAGTTGCCAATGGAGAATGGTGCTCACTTTTCCCTAATGTGGAAGTCTTTGTCATGGCTAGACGAAGTTCGCATCACAACCCCATTATTATTTCTTTTGGTCCGATGGGCAGTTCTGGAAGGCAGAGAAATAGGCAATTCCGTTTTGAGGCAAGATGGACCAAACTAGATGGATACGAAGATACAATTAAGCGTGTTTGGAGGGCAAAAGCAAGGGATGAAAATCCTTGGACAAGGGTCAAAAGCAACCTTTCTTCCTGCCAACATTCTTTGAAGGTATGGGTGAAAAAGCAGGTGCTGTCTAATGAGGAAATAATTCGACGGAAAACTGCAATTTTAGAAGAGTTGCAAACTAAGCCAAGAGAGCCGAACCACCAAGCTGAGGAAGAGATTAAAGCTGAATTGCATGGGTTGTTGGAACAAGAAGATCTTAAATGGAGACAAAGAGCTAAGGTGGAGTGGTTAAAAAATGGGGACTGGAATACAAAATATTTTCATGCGTGTGCCAAACAACGTATGAGGAGGAATCAGGTGACTTCTATTAAGGATGCTCTCGATCGTGTATGTGATTCGCCAGCTGCTGTGGGTGATGCTTTTGTTAGTTTTTTCAAAACTTTACTTACATTAGCCAAGCTGAGTGGTATGGAGGAGTGCACCAGTGCAATTAAGAGCAAGGTGACATTTCATATGAACCAAAATTTGACAAGAGAATTTACGACAAGTGAAGTGAATCAAGCCCTTGATTAGATGGCACCTTTGAAGGCCCCGGGTCCGAATGGGTTCTCAGCAGATTTTTACCAACAAAATTGGGCCACCTTGGGTCCGGAGGTATGCCATGCAGCTTTAAATTTTTTAAATGGTGCTCAATTGGATGGAAGTATTAATGCTACTAACATTGTTCTTATTCCAAAGATTAAAAATCCCGTCTGTGTGACGGATTACAGACTAATTAGTCTGTGTAACGTGATGTATAAATTAATCTCCAAGGTCTTGGCAAACAGGCTCAAACCAATCCTACCTCATGTTATTTCATGTAATCAGAATGCTTTTCTCCTAGATAGATTGATCATTGATAACATTCTAGCTACATATGAAACTTTACACTCGATGCACACTAGAATGTGGAGTAAGGCGGGTTTCATGGGAATAAAGCTCGATATGAGCAAGGCTTATGACCGGGTGGAGTGAATTTTTTTGGAGGCAATTATGGCAAAAATGGGCTTTTTAAAGCGGTAGATTGATTTGATCATGGAGTGTATTACCTTTGTCACTTATGCTGTGGTGGTTAATGGTACTCCAATGCGACACATCGTTCCATCTCGGGGATTAAGACAAGGTGACCCATTATCACCATATCTGTTTCTTATTTGTGCAGAGGCATTAAGTGCGATGCTGAGAAGAGTTGAAAATAGAGGGGTTATTACTGGAGTTCCCACTTCAAAAAATAGCCCAAGCATCAGCCATCTTTTTTTCGCAGATGACAACCTCTTTTTTTGTAAAGCAAACCTAGTGGAATGGAGACGACTAACAAAAATACTGGAAAAATATGAACTCGCATCAGGTCAAAAATTAAATAAGGAGAAGACCTCACTTTTCTTTAGCCGGAACACTCATAGTGAAAGAAGAGCCGAGATCTCCCAATTGTCGAGTCTCCCAGCATCAAACAATTATGATAAATACTTGGGGCTACCAACTTTGATAGGAAAGTCGAGGGCGCAAGCTTTCAAGAGCATAAAAGACAGGGTGTGGAATTGTATCCATAATTGGAAGGTTAAGTTTCTATCACAGGTCAGGAAAGAAGTATTATTGAAGGCAGTGGCCCAAGCTATTCCCACTTACTGTATGAGTATCTTCAAACTCCCGGGAGTGTTATGTAAAGAGATTAATGGGATGATGCAAAAATTTTGGTGGGGGCATAAGGAGAACACTTCAAAAATCAATTGGATGAGTTGGGAATGGATGGGAAAAGCAAAAGCGAATGGAGGATTGGGTTTTCAAGATTTGGTGACTTTTAACAAGGCACTGTTGGCAAAACAGCTTTGGCGAGTGTTACAAAACTCGGAATCTCTAGTCGCAAAAATTTTTAAAGCCAAGTATCATCCCAATGTTTTGATTTTGGAGGCAAATGTGGGGAAACGACCTTCTTTTGCATGGAGGAGCATTCTACCTGCAAAACCGGTTATTAGTCATGGGCTTATTTGGCGGATAGGGGTTGGGAGATATGTACAAATTTGGGGGGATAGATGGATTTCATAGCCAATATCTTTCTCCATTCAAACTCTAGTTCGGGTGTTGTCGGCTCAAGCTCGAGTGGTGGAGCTTATTGACCAAGACATGAAGGTGTGGAATGGTCCCCTTGTGGACAACATTTTTATTAAGGAGGAAGCTGATTTAATAAAAAATATTCCGCTTAGCCCACTAAGTCCAAAAGATTGTATGATTTGGAGATGCACTACTAATGGGGAATTCTCTGTTAGGAGTGCATATCACATGGAGAAAGAGTTTTTGGCTTTGGAAGGCGGTGGAGGGTCTGGACCTAACATGGAGAGTTCGGTGTGGAAAGCTTGCTGGAAATTAAGGGTTCCAAATGCCGTTAAAATGTTCATTTGGAGAGCTTGCGAAGGCTAATTTGTTTAAAAGGGGTGTGACTGACACAAATTTATGTCCTTTATGTGAACAAGATGAAGAGATGGTGGAGCACATACTTTGGAGTTGCTCCACAACCCAAGATGTATGCGGGGGTAGCATAATCAAGTTCCAGAAAAGGGTGTGTGGGGAGAGTTTGTTCATTAAAGTTTTTGAATCAATGATGGGGAGATGTGAAAGGGATGAGCTAGAACTTTTTGCTACCACTGCCAGGCAGATTTGGCTAAGACGAAATACGGTTATTCATGGAGGGATTTTCACTCCCCCAATCCAGCTGGCTCGTAATGCAAGCATTTCTTTGGAGGAATTCATGAAAGCTAATGAAATGGAGGATGGAATAAATGAAAATACGCAGGCCTTGCAGAATTTACAGAGTGTTGAATGGCAGCCACCTTCTCGGCATATGTTCAAGGTGAATTGGGACGCGATGGTTTCCAAGAACAAAGGACGTGTTGGATTGGGGATCATAGCAAGAGACTTCATGGGCAAAGTTTGTGCAGCACGAAGTATTACAATTGAACAGCTTCTTGACTCGGCTACAGCTGAAGCAATGGCTGGGTTGTATGCCATGATGATGGGTAAGGATCTTGGTGGTGCAGGATGTACACTAGAAGGAGATGCTCAGCAAATTATCAAGGCAATTAATACTTTGGATCCATGCAGAAGTAGTTACGGCCACTTTATAGAAGACATTCAGAATGGACTGCAAACTATGGGCAATACGTGTGTATTATATTGTCCTAGGGAAGCTAATTATGCTGCTCACGAGTTAGCAAAAAATGCTACCGATCATGTCATAGATTTTTTATGGAGGGATGAGATTCCGCCATGTATCTATGGTATTGTAAGGAGGGAGGAAGCCATTCCCCTCCATGAGTGTATTTTCCCACTATGATTTTTTTGGAATAAGAATCTCAATTTTTCCAAAAAAAAAAAAAAAATAGCCACATCATTCTAATAGGACACAAATAGACCTTCTAAAATTACTCGTTTAATAGTGATGGTTTTAAAGAGTAGAGAATCTAGGGTAAGAAAAATGGGAAAAGGTGACAGTTTAAACAAAATCGACACCGAAAGATGTCGGTTTTGAAAAACCATCACCTTTATTAATTTTCGAAATATATATATTTCATTTTTTTATTTTTTTCATTTTTCATTTTTTTCATTATTTACATTTCTTTTTTCTTTTTCTTTTCTTTTCTTTTTCACATTTTTTTTTCCTCTCCCTCTCCCTCGATCTCTCTTGTTCTCCCGGATCTCCTTTAATTCCATGATCTCCTTATACTCCTCATTCTTCTTCTTCTTCGCCAGAGAAGCTTCTTGATCTCTCTCTGTTGATGTCGGAGATCTGGAAAAGCTTCTGGATCTCTGGCGTCAAAGATCTTTTCTCGATCTCTCTCTGTTGACGTCGGCCAGAACGGCTTCTTCTTCTTCTTCTTGAGAGATGAATTGGGTTTAGCTGATTCTGTTGGTTTTCGATTTTGTCAATGAGAAACGAATTGGGTTTTGCTGATTCTCAAAAAAATACTCTGAAATGAAAAAAAAAAAAAAAAAATGTAGAGAGAAATAATCAACAGAAAAGAGGAATTGGGTTTTGCTGATTCTCTCTACTTTTTGTTTTCTTTTTCCCATTTTTAATGCCTTGCGGAGTGGAATTGGGTTTCTACAAAGAGAAATTTTCAAATTCAAATTGGGTTTTGGTGTCGGTTGTTACTGTTCAACCGAGACCCATAATCGTGATGGTTTACTGTTGAACCAACACCAAATTAAAAATGGTGTCGGTTCCCTTTAACCGATGCCTTGGAGTGTCGGTTTTTCAAACCAACACTATACAAGACGTTACTAAAATTGGTTTTTTAGAGCTTCTCCTTTGTTGGAAGTATATTACTACAAGCCTTCCACATGAACATCTTTACCACCCTTGGGCGTCTAATATGCCAAATCCTCTTCCATAACATAACCAATGCTTGAGGGTGAGAGCTAGCTCCTTCTTCCATACTGATTTGCTCCTTCGCCAAATGGTACATGCTTTTGACAGTGAAAATTCCATTTTTTCTTCCTGCCCAAACTAATTGATCTGCTCGTGAATTTGGGCAAAGTCATTCCACAAATTTTTTTGGCTTCCTCCTCATTAAAAATGTCCTTAACCAGGGAAATGTTCCACCATCTAGTATCTGTATCAATTAGTGTCGTGACAATAGCCCCTTGCTCCAAAAACTCTTACAAGTGACTGGATTGCGTTTGTTGATGGAGAATTCAACCATTGATCTCCCCAAATCTTAATAAACCGCCCATCTCCCACCTTCCACATCAATCCATCTTGCAATAATTTCCTCGCTTTCCAAATACTCCTCTATGCATAAGAAGGTCTGGACCCTAAGGAAGAATCCAAAAAATTACCATTATGATAGTATTTCTCCTTAAAAATTATGGCTACCAAAGACTCTGGAAACTGTGTGAGTCTCCACCCTTGCTTGGCAAATAAAGCCATATTAAAACACTCTAAATCTCGAAATCCCAATCCCCCTCGGTCCTTCGCTCTCCCCATCTTCTCCCAGCTCATCCACACCATTTTGGATTAATTGTCATTATGGCCCCACCAGAACTTATACATCATAGAGTTAATGACTTTACACAAGGTCTTTGGTAACAAAAAAACACTCCTTGTGTATGTTGGTATAGCATGTACAACTACCTTCAAAAGGACCTCATTTCCTGCCTAAGATAGGAAAATTTCCTTCCACCTGTGCATCTTCTCCCAAATTCTTCCTTTAATCCTAGTGAATGAGCTTACTTGTGACCTCCCAATGAGTGCGGGCAGCCCTAAATACTTCTCACACTATTGAGTCATCTTCACTTTTGCTATGGAAAGAATATGAGTCTTAGCTTCAATCTTTGTGTTTTGACTTAAAAAGATTGAAGTCTTCTCTCTATTTAGCTTCTGACTTGAAGCTTTTTCATAGATGTCAAGCGCTTGTTGTATACCAAGCCATTCCAAAATATTAGCTTTATAGAATAACAGACTGTCAAAGAAGATATGGTTTTTTTGTCCCCTTCAGCACATAAGGTAAAAAGATATGGTGACAAAGGATATCCCTGTCTTATCCCCCGAGTTGGAGTAATATTTCCATATGCATGACCCTTAACTAAAACAGAATAAGACACTGTTCTAACACAAGTCAGTATCTTTTGTACCCAACGATCTGCAAACCCAATCTTCCTCATAACAGCCTCCAAAAAATTCCATTCAACCTGATCATAGACCTTGCTCATATCAAGCTTTATTGCCATATATCCTTCTCTACCTTTCATTCGAGCATCCATAGTGTGGAGAGCTTCAAATGCTACAAGAACATTATTAGTGATAAGCCTGCCTGGGATAAACGCATTTTGGTTGGAAGATATAATAGTAGCACTTTCTTCATCCTGTTTGCTATCACTTTGGACACAAGCTTATAAATGACATTACATAAGCTGATTGGTCTAAACTTAGTAGCACTCGATGGGTTTTTAACTTTAGGGATTAAAACTATATGAGTAGCATTGATAGCATTATCAAAATGACCATCATTCAAAAAATCTAAAACAGCTTTACATACCTCTCCTCATACCGTGGGCCATGCTCTTTGATAAAAACATGCTAAAAAACCATCTGGACCTGGAGATTTCATCTGATGCATTTGGGGAAGAGCTATGTATACCTCTAAAACCACAAATGGCCGCAACATATGTGTTTTCATTTCCTCCGTCACCCTCAACTCCATCCCCTCCAAACACTCTTCAATGCCTACAGTGTTATCTGTAGTAAAAAGGTTTTTGTAGAAGTTTATGAACACTTTGCTGATGTCTTCAAGTTTCGTCCAATCCCTACCATCTCCATCTTTGATTTTTTTTAATAGTATTTATCCTCCTTCTGTGACTCACATACTTTTTCGTATGTTAAAGGAAAGAAAGAAAAAGACTTACGTAAGTAAAAAAAAAAAAAAAAAAGACAACTAAATAGTAATAAAGGAGCAATAACAATCCTCTTGAAAGAATTGGCCATGCATGGAAAAAATGAGTGTTTGGGTCTCCATTTTGATACCAATTTTATTTAGCTCTTTGTTTCCATCTTATGTCCTCATGTTCTAACAATAGCTCAGTCTCTCCTTGCAATTTTTTTTTTTTAATTTTTTTATTTCCTCATAGTGCCCAGCTTCTTCATTTCCCTGCAATTTTTCTAGCTTAGCTATCTTCTTTTTTAACTAACTTCTCGTGGTTCCCAAACTTTCTATTGCTCCACCCTACCAATTCAGTTTGGCACAGCTCTAGCTTTTGTCAAACTGAGCGCATCCCACTCAATAGCTGGTCGTTCCTTTCCCACGGCTTCTTAATCACCTCATTGCATTCCTCATCTAATTGCCAGCTTGCTTCGAACTTGAATCCTCGCTTAGCATGACTTCTTCTCTCCACCTTTTCTACAAAGTTAAATGCCAGAGGTTTGTGATTTGATGATCTTGCAGCTAGAATGTTCACCACTGCCTCAGGATACAAAGCACACCACCCTCTACTTGCCACGGCTCTGTCAAGTCATTATTTGGTGAAGCTCCCTTCATGCCGTTTGTTGGTCCATATCGGTCATAAATAAAATAAAAATTAAAAAAAAAAATCGGCCTACTAGCCCATTTATTTAAAAGGCTATTTTTTTACTTATACTTTTCATTTTAATGGTATGTTTGGCTATTTGGGATTGTATTTGAAAAATAAAGCTTTTAAGTAAAAAAAAAAAAAAAAAACGTTTTTTGGCAAAAGCTTCATTTTTAAGCTTTTGATAAATGAGTGTTTTGGCCTTTTAAAGGTTTTTTGACATTCAAAAGCGCTTTCGAATTTTTTTACCACGCTTTGTTCACGCAGTTAGTAAGTTTTATTGGTAATCACACTTTGTTCATATGTTTTTGGAACACATGCATGTGTATAACACATTTATACCGTAATATGTGTAGATGACGTAAGGCTAGAAGCTGAGGACGGCAATCAAAACAAAAACCCACAACGGACCCCAAGTGGACAAAAGTCTCGCTTATCAAGACAATGTACCACTGGTTCAGTAAGCCCGTACGTATACATATGACTTAATAAGAAGCTATTATCGAATATTCATAAATAGTTTATATACTTAACTCAAAATACTTGAGAATTAGGAATACTAATTAATATGTGTTGTGGTTGTGGAAATGCTGGATACGTGTAGATCATATATATACTTCGTAATTTCAGATCATTTTCACATTTTAAATGGATTATCATTGAAACTATGTATATACCCTGAGGTGTGTGTTGGCAGTGTAGATATAACGTTGAAGTTGTTTATCTGACGTTTATACACGTCACTAAACCTGAATATTGTTGAGTATGACCTTCGTATACTTTGACGTTGCTAATCGCTTAAGACTTGATGATTCTTGATTGATTGTTAGAGTATTTGTTCGTTGATTAATTGTTGTTTAATCATTTGCAGTAAGTGTGGAGAAGTTGACCCGTCATGATGGTGTTCACAAGGTTTTTTGTTGGGGTTCATTGTATGTAATGTATTCGCGAATCACTTAAGTTGTATTTCTTATGTTTTGTTGATATATATATAATTGAAATTATTTGTTTATTAACAATGTTGATGTATATAGACAATGATGTATATATGTATGTTTTGTGGACATCAAATGGATATATATTGTGGACAATGTTCAGATACGACTTGAGAAATGGATATATGTTGATAGCAATTGATATTGAGATTGAGAAATGGATGTATGTTGAGCAATACATCCAAATGGATGTATCGGATATGGATGTATGTTGAGAAATGTATGTTGATGTTATCAGGTGTACAAATAAATAAATTTCGGAGAAATTTATTATAAAAAAAAAAAAAACAATTCTTTTTCTGCACTATTTAGTAATTGACACGTTACTAACGTTAAGTGATAAGTGCCAAATATTACATATTTGGACCCCTTTATTTACATTAGTTAATCCTTTAGCTATGTCGTTATTTAATATTTTGTGTTAGTTTTGTGTTTTTAGTATTTTGTAGGTCATTGAAGAAAAACTACAGCTTTAAAGGGAAAAATGCAAAGTTTGGAAGAAAGCATACTTTGAGAAGACCTAGATGATGTGGTTAAGATCAACCGAATCCAAGAAAAAGGTTAAATCAGATTAAAGTTCAGATTGGATAAGATTTCGGATCAAATTCAAATTCAGATTCTGTACATGTCTTAGTATTTTGACTATAACTCTCCGCTCAAATATTGGATTGAAGTGATTCAAATGGCATTGGAAAGCTAACTCAAAATACTACAATTTGTTGTGAAATAGGATTTTCGTAATTCGGACGGTTTCTATGCCAAAATCGCCCCGCAATTAAGAGACACAAATCTGGACGAATCCTATTCCGATTTCAGACTTCTATTTTGACTGGGAGACAGACCTCCGAATTATCTAAGTTTACTTGGGCTTCTAGGACTTCCCTAAGCCTATAAATAGACTTATTTGCATTCAAGAAAAGATACGCAATCCTAGAGAGCAAAATTCTTTTGTTTAGTTTTTCTTTAGGTTTAGGTTTAGGTTTATATTTTATTTTTATGTAGAGCTAAATTCCCAACTAAGGTAGGCGATGAAGCCTTACCGATGAAGAACAACATCACTTTTATGTAAGTTTTTATTATTCTGATTTTATTGGGTTTTATATTTCAATTGTTTTACTTCTAATCAATTGTATGGAGTGATTCTTGGATATCTCTTGTGATTCAAGGATACATGTGATGATTGGAGATAATTTCATTGATTGCTTGGCTTTTAACTCATAAAAATTGGATATCCCTTGTGATTTGTTCTACGGATACATCTGGTGTTTCAATTGAATTTGGATTCCTTTTGTGATTTGGTCAATGAATAGATACATGAGATGGTTTTGATTAATTTTTTGAAGCATAGTAAAACAGATCTATGATTTAATTTGTGAGAACTTCGGATTAATATTGATGAACATAAAGTATGTTGTTATGATTTGGTGAGTGTGAATTCCTAAACCTTATTACATTTATCCTTAGATTTACTTATTTTATTTAGTTTATGTTTATCCTTTAATTTTCAAAACTCAAAAATCAAAACCCTTTTGGAACTAGATTAGGATTTAATTAGTTTAAATATAAATTGCTCTTTCAAAAATACAATTATCTGTGAGATCGACCTCGCACTTGCAATCCATTAAACTACAATTGATTCGTGCACTTGCGAGTTAAATAAATTTGCACAACATTTAGTAACGTGCCAAAATTGGCACGTTACTAATTAATAACTTGCCAATGTTGACACGTTACTATGCCTTTCGTAACGTGCCAAAATTGACACATTACGAAGATTTTAGTAACGTGTCAATATTGACACGTTACTAAACGTTAGTAACGTGTCAATTTTGACACGTTACAAAAGGATTAGTAATGTGTCAATACTGACACATTACTAAATAGTAACGTATTAAAATTGACATGTTATTAAATTGGATTTAGCAATACCCAAATTCTTAACACGCCAAACACGTTACTACACACACGTTAGTAACATTTAGTAATGTGTCAACCCTATTGACACGTTACTAAACTGTTGTAACTAAAAATACAATTTTTTGTAGTGACACCCACTAACCTTCTTTTCTTTTCTTTTCTTTTCTTTTCTTTCTTTTTTTTTTTTTTTTCTAAATAAAAAAAGTTCGAGGAGGAAGCCAATTGTAACTATTCTATTTAAATTTGTGCAGGCTGGTATTTTCCTTGGTCTTTGTCACGAGATAAGTAATGTGGGCTCCCGTTCGTCCTGTGGTAGAACCTGATGCCATGAAAAAATTTGTGGGCCTAACTCATCTCATAAAACCGATTCAATAAAAAAAGGTTGTCAATTATTTATAAACATGTTCAAGATTTTGTCCACATGCGATGTGAGATTATTTCTCAACACATAATAACACCAACCAGTGAGGCACCGCTGAAGAGGAGTCTAAAGGTTGAAAACCGCAAAGGCTATTTGTTTTGTCTTTCTTCTTTCTGACCAAACTGCACGTCTTTTTCTGACACATTCGACAAAAGACGTGGAATCCTCTCATCTTCATAATTCACAAAAAAAAAAAAGTTTAAAATATATTATTTTTCACGTCGTGGAGAGCCTCAACAAATACGACGTGCATACAACTCGCATTCATCGGAATTCTGTTCCAATCTTTGTTTGACAAGAATACACCGCTTACTAATTTTCTTTTTGGTTGTTAGAAATTAGAATATATATATGAAACATTGGAAGAGATTCCTTTCTATGTACAAAAGTCAACCAACCAATCATTGTAATTTTGTTTTTTGGTCGTGAGAATATGAAGAGTTTTTGGTTGTTAGAATATGAAATTGGTCTTGTCAATTGTCATCCCATGTGCATCAAATTTTAAAGGACTCACCTTAAATTTATTAGCATCTTTCGACATATTTTTGTGTGAAACTTTGCCTGCAATAGAGCGTTTACACACAAAACTAAACAAAAATAGAGAGCTTATATATATATTTCAGAGGACAAGATGCAAAGGTTTATTTAAGAGAAGAAAATAAAACAAAACATATACAACTTCTATTTCTTTACCTATCTTTGGACAACTAACTAAACCAATTTCAGCTCACCCTCTCATTCTCTCTCCCTGTCTCTCTCTTGCCAATTGACAATATTTCAACTGCAACTACCATCCTCTGCTTCACCCAATTGTCAATCTGCCCACCAAGTGAAAAGGGTAGGATCAGAATACTCCATAATATCATTCATGGTGTCCGGGAACGTTTCCGACACGGCGGCCGGCGAGGAGTCATCGATATGGATTCTTGAAAGCATCGGCGTTGATCAAATGGTGGATGTTCCTACGGACAACAACGACGTAGCAGCAGCTGATCATCATACAACCATGAATGGAACGACGTCGTTGAAGAAAAGCAATAGCAGCGCAAGAAAGAGGAATGGGGTGGTGGTCCCCAGGATGGGAAGGATGACATCAGGAGCGACAAGAGGGCTTAAGAGCTTACGTTTCCTCGACAGGACAACAACCGGGAAGGAAGCCGATGCATGGAGGTGCATTGAGAGGCGGTTCAATCAGCATGCAGTTGATGGGAGGCTCTCCAGAGACAAATTTGGAACCTGCATTGGTAATTTGCTTTTTTTCTTTTTCTTCTTGTTCTTGAAATAGAATACAATTTGGAGACTTTCAAGATTGATTTTTCTCTGTTTTGTAGGAATGGGAGCAGAATCGAAGGACTTTGCCGGGGAATTATACGATGCCTTGGCTAGGCGCAGGAAGATGAGCGCAGCAAATGGGATTGCTCTCGAAGAGTTGAGAATCTATTGGGAAGACATGACAAATCAAGACATCGATTCCCGGCTTCAAATATTCTTTGACATGTAAGCACTTCATTTCTTTCTCCCTTTGAACAGAGTTACAAAATACTTGTAACGTACACTCTTTTCTATAAATAGAGTATTGTACAACATCAAAAACATCAAGGAAAAAGTAGTCATGAAACCACCTTAATTTTCTGACCCTCTCTTCTTTAAATTATAAGTTCTAATAACTTGCATAATCACACCCACAAAACAGAATGAGTTAACTTCTAGACATTTTTCAGGTGTGACAAGAATGGGGATGGGAAACTGTCAGAGGATGAGGTGAAGGAGGTAAGGAAAATATTCCTCTTCTTCGATCTTCTTCTTCTTTTTCCTTGCAATGTTTGAGTCAGATTTCTAAAAGTTCTCATGGAAAAGGTTATAGTTTTGAGCGCCTCCGCAAACAAGCTAGGAAATCTTAAAAAGCAAGCCGCGGAATATGCAGCTTTGATAATGGAAGAACTTGATCCTGATCATCAAGGGTATATAGAGGTAAATATAAACTTCCACAAGTTAGTCTCACTGGCAATAGCAATTGGGATTTCTCTCCATACAGCTATGCAACTACAAGAAATTTGACTTTTAGCGACAACTGATCGTCGCTAAAATGTACATAGTTGCAGTTGCTTCATCGAGAAAGGTTACCGGTCGCTAAAAGTTTGGCCGGCAATGACCAAATTTCTCGTACAATTTTATTCTTGTTATTATTATTAGTTCTAAATTTGTGTGATAAACAGATGTGGCAGCTAGAGACACTATTAAGGGGAATGGTGAGCTCAGATGAAAGTAACAAGCTTTCCAAGAAGACGCAAACTCTAACAAGAGCCATGATCCCCAAGAAATACAGAACTCCTGTCAGCAAATTCCTATCAAAAACCACAGAACTTATCCATGAGAATTGGAAGAGAATATGGATGATCACATTGTGGTTAACCATAAACTTGGTCCTTTTTTTCTGGAAATTCAACCAATACAGGCACAGAGGGGCATTCCAAGTCATGGGATATTGCATCTGCATTGCCAAGGGTGCTGCTGAGACTCTCAAGTTCAACATGGCTCTCATTCTCCTTCCTGTTTGTAGAAAAACTCTTACTAAGCTTAGGTCAACCTTTCTCAGTAGTTTAATTCCCTTTGATGATAATATAAACTTCCACAAGTTAATATCCCTGGCAATAGCAATTGGGATTTCTGTCCATACAATAACCCATGTGAGTTGTGATTTTCCAAGATTGATTACATGTCCAAAAGAGAAATTCATGACAGTTCTTGGATCCAATTTCAGTTACAAGCAGCCAAGTTACATGGGGTTGCTGGAAAGTATCCCAGGTCTAACAGGAATTCTAATGATTATTATAATGGCCTTCTCCTTCACTTTGGCAACACATTCGTTTAGAAGAAATGTCATCAAGCTTCCATGGCCATTCCACCATTTGGCAGGGTTCAATGCCTTCTGGTATGCACACCATTTGCTGGCTCTGGCCTATATCCTCTTGGCCATACATGGCTATTTCCTGTTCCTCACAAAGGACTGGCACAGTAAGACGGTACGTATGATTTTTAAGATGACAACATATGCTTCTTTATCTCAACTTTCCAGAGGATGCTCTTTTCTTTTTGATTGAAAGAGTACTATTATGATTTGGCATTAATATGAAAGTAGTTTTGAGTGTTTTATATTTAGAGCTAATCCTTTTGCGTTCTCGATTAAAAAGCAAGGAACTTCTTCAAAAATGTTGTCAAACGAGGCCATCTAGTCTTCCCAATTTAATCTTTAGATGTCCAATAAAATAAATAACTCACTTCATTAGTACATGAATTCCATAGACTAAATCATTACCTAGGACAATGTTAAGTGGTCTTGGGTCTCTTAACCCCAAAAGCTAACTCAAGATGTAAGATTTTTCTTCACACTTATAAACTGATCACCAGCTCCTTCCAATACCGATGTGGGATAACCCCAACAATCTTCCCCTTACACATCGGACAATGTTAAGTGGTCTTGTTAAGTGTTAAGTGGACAATGTTACCTAGGACAATGTTAAGTGGTCTTGGGTCTCTCAACCCCAAAAGCTAACTCAAAAGGTAAGATTTTTCTTCACACTTATAAACTGATCACCAGTCCCTTCCAACACCGATGTGGGATAATCCAAACAATCTTCCCCTTACACATCGGACCCTGGGTCGAACCAGAGACAACCTGTTTTTTCCGTGAACTGTTGGGCCGAGACTTGTTGGTTGAACCTGGGCTCTGATACCAGTGTTGGGACTCTCTCTCAGCTTCAAAAGCTAACCCAAAAGGTGAGGCTTTCCCTCACACTTATAAACTGACCACCACCAATGTAGGATAACCCCAACAAACAACTAATTCTCTAGATTACTATCTTTGCTTTATTACATGCCATAACTGAAAGTGGTGCTGAAAATATGTGCACCATTTCTTTTATCTGCAGACATGGATGTATCTCATTGTCCCTGTACTATTCTATGCTAGCGAGAGAATTTCTATAACAATTAACGAAAGGAATCATCGTGTCAACATCATTAAGGTAAGTTCAATCAACCTCATGACAAGTTCTCCACCATTTGGGGAAAATGAATGAAAAAAATCATCCTGTTTCTTGGACATTGCAGGCCATCATATACACAGGAAATGTTTTAGCACTATACATGAGCAAACCTCCAGGATTCAAGTACAAAAGTGGAATGTACCTTTTTGTCAATTGCCCAGATATATCAAATTTTGAATGGTAATATATATATATAATGATAAAGAAATTAACCTTGCTGCAATATCTCTATGTTTGAACACAAAATCTCATTTGTTACAGGCATCCTTTCTCCATCACTTCAGCTCCAGGAGATGACTACTTGAGTGTCCACATACGGACCTTGGGGGACTGGACTAGAGAGCTTAAAAACAGATTTGCACAGGTGATGTACAATTTTATCATATGATTCTCATTAAGAGTATGTTTGGAATTGTGTTATTGAGAAATAGAGCTTTTAAGTCGAAAAACGCTTTTTGATTTTTAAGCTTTTGCCAAAAGTGCGTTTGGGTCATTTTTTAGTTTTTTGAATATTTAAAAGCGTTTTCAATTTTTTTACCAAACGAGTACTTTTTTCTTCAAACGGACTTTTTTAGTGTTAAATACACTTTTAAACATCTCAAATGCACACCCTAATTCTTCCTGGTGCCTAATATCTTCCTGAAGTTGTAAACATTTTATGTGGATTCTTTTTTCATACTGCATACTAAATCAAAGAAATGCAGGTCTGTGAACCCCAAAGTACGCAGGTAAGAAGAGGAAGTCTCATGAGAATGGAAACTAGAGCGCATCCAAACTACGAACATTCACAATCAGGGTGAGTAGACTCCTTAACTTGTTAAATTACCACTTATCCTAAATGGTTTTATCCAAAACGTTTGAGTGGATGGAAAGAGATTAATTTAATCATCATTTTATCTGAAAAGCTTAAGTTATTTCACAATTCTCAGTGTGGTATCAAAATTCAAACCTCCTATATTCTGTGGCAGATATCCAAGGATCCTCATAAAGGGACCATATGGAGCCCCGGCTCAGAATTACAAGAAGTATGACATCCTTTTGCTCGTAGGTCTAGGCATTGGGGCTACTCCATTCATCAGCATTATAAAAGATCTCTTAAATAACATCAAGCCAAATGACCTTGAAGCTGTAAGTCAAAATGTAAATCATGTATAAATTTGTTAGAGATGTGTGGATATATGATACTGACATCTCTAACAATACAATGCAGGATCCAATACACAGCAATTTGGCTGGGGCAAATAAGAAGTGCCCTGAAAGAGCATACTTTTACTGGGTAACCAGGGAGCAAGGATCCTTTGAATGGTTTAAAGGAGTCATGGATGATATTGCAGAGTACGACCACAATGTGGGTTTGAAACGTAAAACTGTTAAATCACCAGTTATTTCAAAAGCTTTACCCAATAAAAAGAAATGGATTTAATCCTTTAGTCAATATTCTAACAAAAACACCTTCGCTTCATATTTCTTCCTCTTTCATTACATCTATCAATTGACTACAACTTCCTTTAAGGATGTGCTTATTGTAACATGTTGCAGCATGTAATAGAAATGCACAACTACCTGACAAGTGTGTATGAAGAAGGAGATGCCCGGTCTGCCCTTATTGCCATGGTACAACAACTGCAACATGCTAAGAATGGAGTTGATGTTGTCTCTGAGAGTCGGGTATTTACTGAGGAAACAATAACTCTCATCTCGTTGCTCTTGCTTTATATTTTTGTGTCTCTTTAACATGTCATTATCACAGATACGAACCCATTTTGCAAGGCCCAACTGGAAGAAAGTCTTTTCTGACTTGGCAACTGCACACCCATCTTCTCGGATAGGTAATTTAGTCTCTCTTTTTTTCTCATGATTTAACAACCAGTTATATAACCCCTATTTGACTATTTCTCCACATCCCTGTTTGACTATTTCTCCACTTCCTTTAAAACCAGGAGAAAATACACTTTACTATTGAACTATTCACTCATTTGCACTTTTAACTCAAATGTTTAAAAAGTGACATTTTACCCCCCTAAAGTATCTGACATTAACACTTGACTCCCATGAAGTACAATTTATCCCCGGAAGTAACTAAGTTTTGGGGGGATAAAGTGTCAACTCAGGGATAAAGTGTCAACTCAAAATACTTCAGGGGGTAAAGTGTATTTTATGGGATCAAGTGTCAATATCACATACTTTGGGGAGGTAAAATGTCACTTTTTAAATATTTGGATTAAAAATGCAAATGAGTTGATAGTTTAAGGGATAAAGTGTATTTTTCCCTTAAAACTATTATTAAATTTGTGATAAATTTTTATTGGATTCTTATCAAATAATGGTTTTAAATGTTACTTATGGACGTGAGGAAGTAAAAATGTATAACATAATTGAAAACGAAAAAAGGCGACTTGCAATGCAAGGTTCGGATGGTCAAATGATCTCCAATGGCCTGATTAGGGTAAGTAGTCGAATCACCACTTTGGCCACAATGGATGATTTGGTTAGAGTTGACAATTTTTAACGAATCGGACAGAAATTCAATATAAAATTAGCTAGTTAGGATTTTGTATAATCGGGTTTGGGTCAATTCCGGTCAACTCGTATAACCTATTTAATAAACAAATCAATCCCGAATCAACTCACTTAACATATAGGTAACGTGCATAAATTAAATTAGACTTTATTATTATTATTATTTCATAAAAAAATAATTTTATTTTTATTTTTATTTTTTTGCATTTAAATTCATATACCTGTCAAAATGAGTAAAATGGGTTATGTTTGGGTCAACCCAACACATCTTATTTATTAAATAAGGTATGCGGGTTGTGTCATATAGCTCACTAATTTAAATAGTTTATGTTTGGGTTGAGCTGTGAGCACCCATCACGCCAACACAAATTATCAGTCCTAGATTCAACCACTTCAAAAGCCATTCTTTCCATTGCAAGTCACATTTAAAAATAAATAAATAAATAGTTATTGTTTCCGTTTGAACTGTTAATTTAAAATAAACGACACAATTAAGGGTTATTATTGCACCGGTGCACTATATCTCAATCAATTATAATAATGGTATCAACCTCGGATTGAGATTTCCTAAAATTCTCTTTAAATTTAAGATTCTCAAATTCATATATATCAGATGTCTATCTTATCTAAGCGTCTAAAATAAGCCATGTTTCAGCTTTGAATGAGAAAGCTACACTCAAGGAAACGTAGGTTTAGTAGCTTCCTCATTAAATTCAGAAAATATGACTTATTTTAGACGTTTAGATGAGATGAACAGTTAAGATTTATGAATTTGAGAATCTCAAATTGAAATGAATTATAGGGAATCTCAATCCGTCAGCCTCCAGATCCTCAGTTATATATAACTTATAAGATACACAAATACGCCTAGCTTTTTTTTTTTTCTTTTTTTTCCCTAAAAAAAATACTCCTAGTTGATTATTGATGATGGTGTTGTTGCAGGTGTATTCTATTGTGGCAGTCATACGCTTACCAAATCACTAAAGAAGCTCTGCCAAGAATTTAGCCTAAACTCATCAACTCGCTTCCACTTTCACAAGGAGAACTTCTAGTTTAGCTTTTTTCACACTGCCAAAATTTAGTAGATAGCCCTTTTTTTTTTAATCATTTTCTTAAAAATACATGTTCCTATTCTTGTGATTAGTATTGTGCAATATTCAGCAAAGTGTAGACACGTGTACAAAGAAGGAATAAATTTTGATTAATTCGGATTCTACGTTTATTGTTCAACTCATAGCCGCCGTCGCCAAATTGCTCTATTTATATTTGCACAAAGGAAAATGGGGATTTGAACTAGTGACCTCAGTTACATGAGACGTAATTTTCAGTTGATTAAGCTATCCCTTATGATCAAATTGCTACTATATATTGACTTATGAAGTGACACTTTTCAAATTGTCACTATATGTCACACAATTGGAATTATCAAATTGCTACTATATGTCACACACTTTTCAAATTCTAAAGAAACCATATTGTACCATATTTAAAAGATATATAGAAAGTCCAAATTTTATAAAATGACAGATTTGTCATATCAAAAGAGAAGCTAATTTTGATAGGCCTCTACCCGGTAGCTAATCCCAGTTATTATCTCTCTTCCCAAAGCGAATAACGCATTGTAGGAATCAAAGAAACGCGAATAACTAGGGGTGCAAAGGCGGGCGGTTAAAAACCGCCCGCTAACCGCTAACCGCTATAACCGCCAACCGCCTAACCGCCTAACCGTCTAACCGCATTAACCGCTAACCGCCTAACCGCCATAACCGCCTAGCGGTTAGCGGTTAGCGGTTATTGGGTCTACTAACCGTAACCGCTAACCGCTAACCGCCTTTTTATATAATATATTTTTATAATTATAATTATAAAAATATTTATACATATAACATAATCACTTGATCATTAAATCACAATTTTTTTTAAAAATAATTAAATCACAATTTGAGTATTAATATATTATCACTATAATTTATATGATTATATCATATAATCACTTGATCATTAAATCACAATTTTTTAAAAAAAATAATTAAATCACAATTTGAGTATTAATATATTATCACTATAATTTATATGATTATATCATATGAGATTGATCATTAAATCATTTGATTATATAATAACAAATTATACATATATAATATGACATAACTCATAAGTATACCAATTCATACTAATACAACAATTAAATATCTAGAGACTTATTTCCAATGTATATTATAAACTTATAAGTCTATATATGTTATAAGTCTATATAAGTCTACATATGTATATGAATAATATAAATGTATAATATCAATACTTAATCATATGATTCAATGACAATTCAAATACTTTATTCAAGACTTCAAGTGAATCATATTATTAATGTACAATGATGATATGATTCGTATAATATCAAATTAAGTAATTGACATTGGATTAAACAATGACCAATGTGTTACTTATAAACACAATTTAAGTATTAATGTATTATCATTATAATTTTAGTAATTTATATATTATCACTATAATTGATATGATTATATCACATGATGACTTGATCATTAAATCATATGATTATATAATAATAAATAATACATATATAATATGACATAACTCATAAGTCATAAGTCTACAAGTTAATCATATGATTCATGTACAATGATAATCACAATTGATTCAATTGAATTAAACAATATATTACTTATAACTACAAGTCTACAATTTAATTAAAGCATTATTAGATACTTTAGGAATTTAGGATTTAGGAATTTGAACATTACCATTTACCATTAGATATTAAGTTCAATTCAAAGAAAAAAGATTATAAGTAAATATGATAAGAATTTAAATAATTAACCGGTTATGATTTAATATTTAAGGAAATTTTTTTAAAGTACAAGTAAATGTAAATTTTGGGTCAAATATTTTTGATTTTTCAATATGGGCACTTTTTATAGCAATTGGGCCCAAGAAGATATTAAAAATACAAGAAAAAAAAATGAGGGTAAAAATAAGCCCAAAAAGCCCTAAAGAAAGCCCCAAAAAGCCCCAAAAAAAGCTTAATTTTAAAAAAGCGGTTAGCGGGCGGTTATCTATTTCGCTAACCGCTAACCGGCGGTTAACCGCTAGGCGGTTAGCGGTTGCGGTTAGTAAAATCTACTAACCGCTAAGGCGGTTACGGTTAGCGGTTATTGCCACTAACCGCTAACCGTAACCGCCTTTGCACCCCTACGAATAACGCATCAGTGCGTATCTCTTCACAGTCTCTAAAGAACGTGATTAAAGATCAATAGTGCCTCGAAGAACGTGTACATCACACCAGCCGAAATGATATCAACCTAATACTTAACTTTGAGCTTCAATCTCTATGGTCCGATCCTTATCCTAAAAATTAGTAGGCAGGCATCATCATAGTTTTTTTTGTTTTTTTTTTTTTTGTTTTTTTTTAATTTATGTTAGAAAAAAAATTGATGGAATAAAATAAAGAAGGATCCGATTGAAAACGAGGGGGGGAAAACATAGAAAGAATGTACACAAAACAACAATATAATATATATATATATAGAGAGAGAGAGAGAGAGAGAGAGGGGGAAGGAAACACACAGTACAGTCACCAGGCAACCCCCTCAAGATACACATTAGAGCACACACAAAACACATTAAACTCGTACAAAAACTCCTCCCCGATCGAACACACGCAAGCACAAACAAAAAGACACAAACACATGCATAGTGAAGCGACAACCCAACAAAATCGAATCTTACAATCAGGGCCAATCTCGTTGTAAGAGGGAGAGAAAGGAAAAGGAATATCAATTATTGGACCCAAAAAAAAAAAACATGTTTTATGGAAATATGCTAAGAAATAGATTGTATCCACAAAATTGTCCCAAAGATGTATAATTGTCCCAAAAATGCTTCAAACATTTAATGACATATATATATGCTAAGAAATAGATTGCATCCACAAAATTAGTAATAATTAATAAAAACATCATAAAAAGTTTGTCAAACCTTGAACTGCTTTGAGAAGAAACTTGAAGAAGGTAGAGATTCAAAGAAAAATACTAAGGGCCTGTTTGGGATTGTGTTTGAGGGGCCTAAAAATGCTTTTAACACTCAAAAAGTCCGTTTGAAGAAAAAAGTACTCGTTTGGTAAAAAAAATTAAAAGCGTTTTTAAGGGTCCAAAAAGCCTAAAAATTGCTAAAAAGTATTTTTGGCAAAAGCTTAAAAATGAAGCTTTTGCCCAAAAGCTCTTTTTGACTTAAAAGCTTCATTACTCAAACGCAATCCCAAACATGCTCTAAAAGGAAGATGAAACTAACTGTGATTTTGCTCGGAAAGAAGAAGAAAGAAATGATTTCATGGTTTATGAGAGAAATAAGGGTTAAGTACTTTATTAGTACCTCGATTTATACTTTTATTTTTTATTTTTTCTCCCTTATGTTTTCAAAACAGCAAAATGTGATATCTGACCTATGGGAAAATGAAAAATTGATACCTCATTAAATTTCGCCAGTCTAAATTAACGAAATTCCATCTCATTGCCACGTGTCACTCCCAAAATATGTCACGTGTCATAAAAATTAAAAATAATAATAAAAAAAATAAACTAAACCTAAAAGAAAAAAAAATTATTTGAAAAAATTAAAATTTCACATAGAATTAAGCTAATATAATGTGTTGAATGTTAATATGAAAAAATTTTGGGGGATTACTAGTGATTTCTGAGCAAAATTTGTACAAATGACTCTAAAATTCTTCACGAAAAAATCAGACTAGTGAATTATCTAATGAAGTGGAAAATTCCTAAATTTTAGCGTATAATCTCTCATCTTCTCGGTTGTCTTCATCGTCATCAATGGTGATAGAAGTGATTTCAGTAAGCTGCTTAGCCCTCTAGGCTTGTCGATCACAATCGGTTCGAGCCAAAATGAGCAACATGGTTACAACGCACGAGCCTTACGCGGCCAAAAGGCCGAGCCATAGCCCTCTAAAATCGAACCCTGCGTAAAAACTCAACCACACGGCGACCGGCATTCCCACTAGGTAAAAGCAGCTGAGGTTGATGTTGGCTTCCAATTTCGGCCTGAGCCTACCGTTGCTGCAAGTTTTGCCTTATTCGGCTGATTAGCACCCAGTTCGTTTCCAACTCTTGTCGATACACCGAAGCTCAGAGAAGACAGAAAAATGTAGATCAACGCCATCGTTTGAATCAAAGTCCCCAATATTGAAGTGCCGGCCAAAGTGAGCTCATCGAGGTCGACCCTAATATTATTTATTATTTTTTTTTTTTTTTGCTTTTAGGTTTTTTTTTTTTTTTATTAAAAGAAATTTAATTTTTTATGACACATGGCATATTTTGGGAGTGACACATGCGATGACATGGAATTCCGTTAATTTACACTGACGGAAACTAACGAGGTATCGATTTTGCGTTTTCCCATAAGTCAGGTATCACATTTTGTTGTTTTGAAAACATAGGGGGAAAAAAATAAAAAAGTGTAAACTGAGGTACTAATAAAGCAGTTAACCCGAGAAATAAAAGTAATAAAAAAAAATGATAAAAGTGACCCTGGTTACGTGGTTTATGACTAAATGTTCAAGCCTCGATTTTGCTGGAGACAATATTCAGTATAAATATATAATTCCCTTATATTTAAATGAATTGAAAAAATATTAATTTTTTTCTGTGCCTGTTGTTAGATAACTAATTAACGTACAATTAATATAATAAGAGTCTGAAATCTTTGTTTTCATCAATGACAATCAAGAAAACATAACTTAAGAAAATGTTGTTGACATGACAATTGCCCACGTACACTTTTTTTTTTTTTTTCAAACTTTTTGGGGCTCTTTTTTAAAATTTAAATTAAAAATAAAAATAAAAATAAATAAATAACAGATTCAAAAGATCTTAATTAGTCATATTTATTTTGGGGCCGGGTGGGAGTGTTCAAATGGATGGATGGGCCACAATAAGGTTACCATCCCACTTTCTTAAATTTCCATCCCTCCAACCCTAGGTCAGCTGGTATAATACCAAGAGACTTAATTTGTCAGTGACGTTAATCGGCATCCACAACTCTTTGATAAACATTATTACATCAATACGAATCGGTGCTCATCCGATATTTAGAGGAATCGGCGCCCTTAATTATGAGTAATATGGTATTTGATTTATCTATACATTTCGGAAAAACTTCACTTACTCTTTTGAATTGTTTCCCCTTTTGTAATGTCCTCTTTAAAATTCACAAAACCTCTTAATTTTGTATATCCAATTTTTAATTTTTTTCAACGTCCCCCTTCCATTAGGATTTTTCATTAAATCCCAACAAAATTCTCAAAATGCCCCATTTTTTTTAAAAAAATATATTTATTTATTTTTTATTTTTTGCAAAGATTGTGGCGTAGGTATTTTGGTATATATATATATATATAGAGAGAGAGAGAGAGAGAGAGAGAGAGAGATCAGGACCCCTTAATCGATCTGGGCTCTTTAATTTTGTTTGAAATTTATATTTAAATTTGTAAAACTCATGCATATGTGAGTTTTACATATTTAATAGTAATTTTGAAAAAGAGATGAATGGGAGATAGAGAAATAGCATGTTTCTAATTACTAATATATATTGTAAAAAATGTATAGAGAAACTTCACTTAACTCCATTGAATTGTCATCACTTTTGCAATATCTCTACTAAAGTTCAATTTCTGTCAATTTGGTGTATCCATATTTCAATTGTTTGTAATCTCACCACTTCATTAATTTTTCCTAAAAATACCCCCATTTGTTTTAGGAAAAAAAAAAAAGAAAAAAAAATTGTAAAGTTTAAAGCGTTGGTCCTAATTTAACAGTATTTGTAACCATATACCGTTAAATTGTAAAGATTAAAGCGTTGGTCCTTTTCCCATGACCATCCCTTAATTAATTTGTACAATATTCACAAAATCATCAAGCTAGCTAGTCATCAACTTATGCTTTGTGAAACATTTTTCTTAAATCCGGTGTTTTTTTTGTTTTGTTTTTTTTTTTAAAAAAAAAAAAAGTACTGTGTTCATGCCATGCACCATAACAGTAACCGCTATTGCATTGACCTGTCTGAAAGGTCCAAGACCAACAAAAAAGCTGGTGTCAACCACCATGTGTCGGTGTTACAAGATGCAACTTTTCAAGATGTGCATAAAGACAAGCAGAAAAAAATCAACAGAAAAATCAAGCCCAATGCAGATTTTCACTTGTGGGAAAATACAGAGAGTGTAAATAGGTAGTAGTAGTTGCAGTAGAAGTAGCAGCAGTGTTGGACCAGTACACATTTACTCATTAGACAATTCAGATCTTTCTCACCTTGAAGCCTAGCTAGCTAGAAACATAACAGAAACCAACACAAATAAATAAAAGTCACAGAAAGATTTAAGACTAACAATAAAATCACAGAGAGAGAGAGGAGAGAGAATCATGCAGAGAGTTTCTTGGGTGTGGTGCACTCTTCTTTGAGATTGGTGGCCGTGATAGGGAAGAGTTGAAGGGTTTGGAGGGGTCTAGTAGTACTGCAACATGGGGAAGTTGGAGGACTCTTTTCCATCATCATCATCATCATCCAATCATGGTCGTACGATGTCATCATGGATTTCTCCATCTCCACCATCTGATGAGGGATATCCATCTTCCATGAGTAATTCATCACTTGTGTTGATGCTACTCCTGCTCCCTGTTCCAATAACGTATACAATCATTCAAAAGGCAGAGACGACATAAAGATAACTAATTTAACCAAAATAAATAATTGAAAGAAAAAAAAAAGGATATAATTGGAATAATTGGAATGAGCAAGAGATAGAGATTTTGATCAAACTAACCCCAAATGATCAATTTGAACAAAAAGTTTACCCTTTTCCACTAGTGTTTTTTCCTTTCGAGGGTACTATTTTGTCTTGTACAAGAAATATCGTGCTAGCTTTACCGACCATGAAACAGACCAGACAACATGTGTAGCTAATTTAGTAACTGAAAGAATTAAACCAGAACAGTAAGGAAGCTCGTGATAATATATTCTTTTATATATATATATATATATATATTAAAGTAAGAGGAAGAATATTCTTTGTTATATAGGGTATAAAAATCAAGAATACCTGAGGAAGAAGCAGGCCAGGTGAGTTGTTTTCATAAGAAAATTGTTGAAGAGCAGAAGAACCGGCAGGGGAGTCAAAGTTGGCGCCATGAAATTGGTGAGGTGGGTGATTGAGGTGATAATAGAAGAGCTGCTGCGGCTGCTCAAGCTGCAATTGCCTGCTGAGCTTCCTTCTCAGCTTCTGCCTATCCCTTGCCTTGTGGTTCTGAAACCAGTAGAACACATTCTTGCCTTCAATCTTGCCGTAGAGGGAGAGGTGGGCAGTGATCTTCTGTATCTGAGAAGCATTGGGAGTTCTAATCCCACTCCTGTACATCTCTTCCAAGATCATCAGTTGCTCTGGGGTTGGGCACCATCTTGATGAAGCTGCTGGGGACATTTTTTCCCTTGGTGTTAAGTTTGACTCTTTCTTTCCTTTCTGTCTTTTTTTTTTTTTTTTGTGTGTGTGTTTCTTGGAAGGGTTGAAAGTGGGGTATAAATAGATGGACAGAGAAGGAGAGATAGAGAAAGATACAGTGAGGAATAGTTAGGCAGAGACAAAAAGGAAGGAGATGTAGAGAGAGAGAAAGAGAAGGCTAAAAGAAGAGGAAGAAAGCTACTCTACAAGTGCAGATTGGTCATGCTGCTGATGTTTCCCTGTGAGGGGCAAATTCAAGTGTAGTTTTCAGTCCTCCCATGCACATACACACACAGAAAGAGAAAGAAAGAAAGAGAGAGAATCTGTGAATGAGGGAAAACTGAGTGGGGGCTTAAGGAGCTTGAATGATTATGTCATCATCACCTCGTTATTTACTTTCTCAACAGAATGAAAAAGACACCAAGTAATATGTTATTGCACTAGAAGCGCGTGAAGGACACGCACGCATGCTCTCAAGCCTGAATCTGATGTAAATAGTCAATACCGTATCATGGTGCACCCCCCCTTCCATCTTCAAAACAAAAATCTGAGTTGGCATTAATATTGAAGAATCACGAGTGTACTCTCTATATATACTCGATCTACACCCCACATATATACATTTCCAGGTCTGAATCAGAAAACGCCGCCGTTTCTTTTATCTTTTTTCAATGGTTATTATTCTCACTAGTGTAATCTACCATGGTGTACAGCTGCTTCACTCAGCACCTCTAATTTAACTGCTTCTAGTGCTCTTTATCGTGCTACGGCCTTCAAGGTAGCTTGTATTTTAACATGCAGATTTGCATTTGGTCTTCTGCTGTTGCTGTTCATGGCGGCCTTGTTCTTAGTTGAGGTGCCAAGTATCGAATGCGTACGTTAACTTTTTGACTTTTCAATAGTTTTTAGACTTTGACTGCATTGTACCAGTTGTTTTGCGGTGTTTGTAGGGTTTTGTCACCATCGTTTGGCAAACAACAACACCCCTTACCCTCAAGTACTATTCACTCCATTACTCAAAAAAAATTAACATCAAAATATTCTCACTTTTATATCACATCATTTACTTTTCACTACTATACAAATAAAAAAAAATAACTACAAAACAAAACGTTTTCACTTTTCAATACAATTTTTTCACTTTTCTACACCGATCATTATTTTATTTTAAAGTGAACAGTGTGCGGGGGTATTTGTATTGGACAAGGATCATCTTCAGTTCAAAATGAACTGGAGAGGATCCAGTTGATGGCTAGGATCTCTCCTTAGAGATCCTAAGGCCATCAACCCGCCACGTGGCGCATTAAAAAAATAATATT
>NC_081550.1:17018674-17021273 GCF_901000735.1 Corylus avellana | reverse complement strand
GATATGATAATAAATGACCACTGCAACCTCATAAAATATGTTCTGCCATTGGCATGCACAAAGTAATTAAGAACAACTTGATATTGAAATATCAAATCCATCCACTAAAATAAATAAATACATTAATTAATTACCCTCTTTATGGTTCTACAAAAGTATTCACTTGTCAATGTCTCGTCAGTGAATTTGAAATTAATGGATTAATGTATATATCTATTGTTTTTATTCTATGCATTTTTTTTTCTTTTTATATCACATTAATTATTTTTATTATTATTTAAATTCAAAAACCTACTACAAAAATATTTACCAAACCACGTCCTCTAACTTGTTAGAGAAAAGAAAATATCATTTATTTCTTTTTTTTATACATCTTTTTGTACATATCTCTCGTGTGTGTGTATATATATATATTTATATATAAAATAATGTTAAAAATTATAATTTTATTTTATAACCGTCACAATTAACTTTTAGATTAGTTATTATTATAAAAAAAAAGTTAGTTAGAATTATTGCATCAGCATTGTCAGATATATATATATAATCATTGTTCAACATGGTGTATTAAATGTTGAGTGATGTTAAGAGTATTACAACTTTTACTACGAATTTCTTATAAATTGATGTGACAGTGTGTGTGATACAGGATACTTACTACGTCAATGATTTTACAATTAAATTTATTTGTCAAATTTTGTTACTTAATTTATTTCACCATCAAAATACTACCACAATTGTAAAAAGTTGTAATTAAAGCGGTAGTATTATAACTTTTATATATATATACACATAAAAAGCTCTATATGACCACAACTTAGGACCTATTTGAGATTGCGTTTGACAGGTTTAAAAGTACTTTTAAAACTCAAAAAGTCTCTTTGAAAAAAAAAAAAAAGTACTCGTTTGTTAAAAAAAAAAACGCTTTTTAATGTCCAAAAAATCTAAAAATAGCTCAAACGCACTTTTGACAAAAGCTTAAGAATAAATCTTTTGAGCAAAAATTCTTTTTGACTTGAATTTTTTTATTTTTAAAACACAATTCCAAATATACTTGCAAGCTTTAACTATCCATTCACGATTTCACGTGCACTTTTATGATGATCTTAAATTAATGACCGGTGCTGCAGTACCTATAAAAGAAAAAAAAAAGAAAAGAAAAAAAAAAAAAAAAAAGCAGTGTAATTATGTAACGGGTGTAACTTCCAACCGCCTTCAGAATAATTTTGTCTTATGCGATATGAACCGTAATTTATAGTGTACGTACTTTTGGTCAGTTGTCCACTTCATTTTTACTTGAGGCAAATCAACAGCGAATATAGAGAAAGGATTTGAATTTTTTTATATTTATTTTTTTCATTTTTACTTTAGGGAGGCTTTGGTTGATATGCAATTTAGAGGGTATTTTTATTTTTTGTTTAAAATATATTATTATATGACATAAAGACGAAAGTAATTTTGGATATTTTATATTTTTAATTGTTTGTTAATATTTTTACTTTAAAAAGAAAAAATAAATGAAAGAGAGAGAGAGTGTGTTTTTTTAAATAAATAAGGATATGATTCTCTCTTTCTAAGTAAATAAGTAGAGGCATGTTATTCCTTCATCTTACATTAATTCAAATCTATCATTGAATTCGTAGGACTGAAAAAAAAAAAAAATGAATGGAGATGGATAGAAAATAGTTGGAAATAAAAAAATATTATTTATCAAATAAATAAGAATGATATGTTACCCTACAAATATTGCACAAACTAATGTGGCAAGGTTTAGTAGACATTATTTTTTTTGAGTAATGTTATACACTATTTTTTCATCATAACCCGTTCTCACTAGGCTGACGTGGCAGTATTACGTATCCACCATTAGATTTTTTTTTTCTTCTTTACCAATGGTTGATCTCAAGGTAGATTGACACGACATGCCATCATAATGGAATAGTAGTGTGTCATATAATGTTACTTATTTTTTTAAAACAACGGCCTATCCAAGGGCTACCAGACCTTGTCACCTCAACTTTTGTACAATATTAATGTTTTATGCATTATTACTCAACAAATAAGAATTTAAAATTAGGAAAATTATATATAAATTCCTTAGGTCAACGCGCTTTTATTAAAAACTCCCTAAATATTTTTTTTTTCGAAAATTTAGTCCTTTGGTCACTCGAAACTACTAGAAAACTCTCTACCGTCAATTTTTGTTAACTGCCGTTAGTCCACTCAAAATTTCCCGTTTTATCTGATTAAATTATTAATTTAATTTAAAAAATTAAATCTTAAAAAAAAAATGGCGGTGGCCGCTGGTAAATGTCTCGGCCACCCTCAACCCCTAAGTGGCCGTAAGCCACGCTAGGGGTGGTTTGCCCACCCCTGGGGTGGCTTGCGGCCACTCTCAGGTGGTTTGGGGAGGCTTGCGGGCCACCCCATTGGGGGTTTGGGGTGGCCCGCAGGCCACCCCTCCACCCCAAGCCACCCAAGGCGTGGCTCGAGCCACCCCATGGGCCACCCCATAGGGGTTGGAGGGGGTGGCCCTTTAATTATTATTTTTTTAGATTTAATTTTTTAAATTAAATTAATAAAATTTTAATCAGATAAA
>NC_081550.1:17015846-17018574 GCF_901000735.1 Corylus avellana | reverse complement strand
ATGAGCCACCCCCAACTGGCCCATGGGGGTGGTGTCGCCACCCCCATGTCCCAATATGTGGTAACCGGCCACCCCCTGTGGCCAACAGGGGGTGGCCAGCCACCCTTCTTTTTTTTTATATTTGTTTTTAATTTTTTATTATTTTATTATTTATTTATTTTTAAAAATAAAATAATAAAATAGTATTATTATTTTAATGCACCACGTGGCAGGTTGATGGCCTTAGGATCTCTGATCTCTAAGGAGAGATCCTAGCCATCAACTGGATCTTCTCCAGTCCATTTTGGACTGGAGAGGATCTTTGTCCGTTTGTATTCGTGTTTGTGTTGTATTTTTCCCTTTCCCTTTGTCTCTTGGTAATTGCTTGAAAAAAAAAAATGGAGTTCAAGGAAATTGAAGCTTAAATTATCACTAAGGGTTTATTAGTACTTAACATTTTGAGACATTGATGGAGGGAATGGATCCCCTCAATTTCAAATGGAGTGCATTTTGGAGGATAAAATTGTCCAAATTCTTTTGTAGTAAAATTTTTGGACACTTTTACCTTCTTAAATGTATTAATGGGATCTCTTAATTCCACTTCATTTAAAATGGAGAGGATCATTCTCTATTGATTATGGGCTACCAAAAATTATTATGGAGTAGTGGAGTAAGCTATACATTCAAAACAGTCTTTGTTGTCTCGTTGTTTGACAAAAACCGTTAAATGCACACATGAATCTACGTCACAATCAATTACCAATTACTATGTAGCATAACTGATGATTTATATAACCCTAAATTAAAAAATTTTATATATAATAAAATAAGAACAATTAAAAAGAAAAAAAGAAGGGTCGGTCACCTCTCAGTCGCACCTCCCTTCAACGAACGAAGGGCAATGGGAAGGCCGCTGCAATTTTTTTTTTTTTTTTTTAATGTAATTGATAATGTTGAAAAAGAATATTGAAAAAGCTTCTCTCCCGCGTCTTTTTTCTTTGAAGAGTCATTGATCTACTGTGTCATAGGAACTTCCAATTATAAGTAGAGAAATATTACATGTATTGATATGATAGTGAAAAATCACCACTAATATATCATATACAGATTAACTCATCCAAAATTATATGGTAATTTTCATTGTCACATCAATGAGTAAATACTTGAAAGTACGTATACGTAACATTTCTCTTATAAATAATAAGTTAGAGGAGCTCCATCTCGATATAACAAATCAAGAAAAGAAACTCTAGTTTTTTTCGACATACAAATACAATAAAGTTTGGATATTTATACAATTCATCTACTTATTCTTTGTGGTACAATAATTGAGTAGATTTCGCTTTATTTATTATCATTTAATTAGTTTAGTTTTTATTTAAGTTTATGAAATTTCAATAAAATAAAGAGTCTTTTTTTTTTCCCAATTTGAGAACAAAATTATAATTTTGCAATAAGTTGAGTCATCAACTATATATGCCACATGTCAATCAAGGATTGGTGATGAAGTTAATCCAAGTGTCCATCTAATGACTTTTGTTAAATATCTAATAGTAAGGATCATTTTGGACAAATAGCTTATCTATCAATAAACCCTATAAACCAAATAGGTTATTTTTCCTAAACATATATATCATATATGTTTTTATAATATATATATTTTGCAAGATCTTTACAATTTTTTTTTATTTAAAAAAAAAGGGGGGATATTTTGGGTATTTTGACAAAAAATAACGAAGATTCCTAAGATACCCTTAATTGATAGTTTTTAAACATTGAGGGGTTGTTTCAAAACGAATAGAAGTTCACGAAGGTTTTCTGAAGTATCTCTTTTTAAAAAAAATAAAAATAAAAATAAAAATTGTTAAAACAAAATTGGACTTTTTCCAACACTTGTAAGTGATTTTCAATTATAGAAAGAATATTTTTCAAAGAAGCCAAATCTTGGAAAACAGATTTAATATTGAGAAATGATAGAATTAATTCATTTTTCAACAATCTTTTAATTATCTTTATCATGAATAGATAAATCTAATATCTTTTAACTACCTCTTTAATATTAATTTTAAAATCTCAATCAAACAATAAAAAAATTATTAATTTTTAAAAAATGATTTCTCATTATAACATATATATGCAGCTTTAAAAATATTGAAAGATCCTATTTCCTTTTGCAGACATTAATTAATTAGCAGTAAACTTGAAGCGCGTACATATGGGGAGGGTTTGGAAAGTGATGGGTAGGAATCGGATCGTCGATCTTATCCATCTCCCTCTCTCTCTCACAAACACACACACATGACACACCAAGTTCACTGTATAAAACGCAGAGCTTTGGATAAGCATGCAGGACCAATGTCTGTCTTTTGTGCCTTTGCAATACATCTCAACGTTCCCTCTAATCTCAACCGTCTATTTAACACCACTCTTATACGATCAAATTGTCCACGACTACATCTGCCATCTAAATAAGTGATGAGCATTTACACGTAAACCCAATGACTTACGGGTACGTGTCTTGTAGGATAAGGGTACAATATGTAGTATTACTTAATTTTAAGGAAAATTATATATAAATTTCTTAGATCAACGTGTTTTTATTAAAAAAAATTTGGGTATTATTTTTCGAAAATTTAGTCTCTGGTTCACTCGAAACTTCATACCGTCAATTTTTGTTAACTGCCGTTAGTCCACTCAAAACTCTCCGTTTTATCTGATTAAAATATTAATTTTTTATTAATTTAATTTA